>NC_089843.1:13985855-14285855 GCF_035609145.1 Eleutherodactylus coqui
AAAATAAGTTACTTACTGAGGGAGATTGAGCGGTTGATTGAAGATTTTTGTGTTCACGATGGTCCGCATGAAAGCTTGGCTTCAGAAGACGATTCAGTATGCCCTTTCGTTCAGCTGGGAGAGCTCCGGTGATCCCCTGGGAGATTTGAGCCCTGATCAGCTTCCCAGAGCCCACTGCCATCTAGGGATTCCTTTCAAATGACCCTCTAGGTCAGGTCTCTTCTGGTCCACCTACCAGGGGACAGGCCAAGCCTTGGAGGAATCCTGAAAGACGTCAGGGCCCTGCGCTCTGGTCTAGGCCTTGCTCCGAAAAGTGGGTGGGGCCCAGGCCACGGCTGACTCCAGGCAGCAGAGAAGGTGCAGGGGGCGCTCACTTGGTGATGAATCGGTTACGGAGTGTCCTCACCGCGGTACTGCAGCGGTGCAAGTAGCTGCAGGTTCTAGGAGTCCTGATGGGAAGGGTCCAGGAGAGCAGGCAGTCTTGGGTGGACAACGGAGGGTCAGCTCAACTGCACAAAGGAATGGTTCGTCTGTAGAGACATCAATGTTGATTTCAGGAGATGAGGAGTCTTCACAAATGTTTCGGAGTCCAGAGAGAAGAATGCATGGTGGTGTAGGAGGTGAGGACATATTTTGACAGGAGGCAGAACCCGTGTAGCCGGGTAAGTACACGTCTATATTGTGTCTGATTAATTTAGACAGCAGCTTAGGGCACGCGAGAAGCAGTTTTGTTAGGGGTCGGGCAGCGAAGTAGTAGGCTTTGGTGCCCGGGAAGATGTGAGGAACAATTTGGGGTGCTTAAGGGAATTGTTAACAACGTGTGAGAGGGGTGCTGGGGCAGGCGTGAGAAGTGAACCATCTCCAGTTACAGTATGGTTGGCACTGCCAATGCCAACTAAGAGTATGAGTATTTCATGTGGGAGTTCGGCGATGGGGTTAGAGGGCATCGTAGGTGATGGTCGCTGTTCAGACTGAAGAAGACTGAGAGGGGATTCGCTTGGATGATAGGGCAAAAGGGGAAGTTTACAGGTTTTCCGAAGGTTCATTGGGGTACATTTAAAAAAGGTGAAGGAAAAATATGGCCAGAAGAGTATGTGGAGATATTTTCACTCCTCCCTTTAGAAGAACTTTATTTGGATAAGGGGAAGAAGACAGAATATAGAAAGGAGGAAAAATGGAGATGGCGCTTGATTCCGCAGGCTTTTACCAATTGGCTGCAGGCTTTTGCCATTTGAGCGGGCGTGATCGGCGAAAAAGCAAAAAAGATAGCAAAAAATGTTGTTGCTATTTGGATTCCATTGGGCAGGTGTATAGGGTCTATGGGGGCAAACTTGGCTGCGGTATGATGAGCAATTTAGGCAAAGAAAAGCAGTTTATCCAAGTTTTACATGGGATCATAAGGATATAGGCCTTTGCTAAGGATGATGGCTTCGGTGAGATAGGGTCAGCCCTTTCAGGGGGAGCTGGAGCATCAAGCTCCAACAGTACTTCACAATCAGGAGGACAGTACGGACAAGCGGGGGGAATAAGTTGGGAGTCTGCTGACTGTTCAATGAGAGCCAGTGCAGATTCAGGAATAATTGAGATTTCAAACCTATATGTTCACAGTGTAATGGCACATCCCACGGGGCTGTCAGATGTTTTAAGAAGGGAAGGGGAAAGGAACCAGCTACTAATAGAAAAGGGTAAGATGATGCCTTACCTAAATAAATATCCGGACAGCGTTAAAGCGGAGTTGTTACAATTAGGTTTCCGCAACAGTTTTAACCCCCCCTTCCTTTACATAATTGGTTCCTTTTATTATTAAGAATGTTTTGTTTGCCATGATGTATCCCGAAGTTGTTTCTGAAAAATTGGGGAAGGGAAGGAGGTGTTGAGGAACCCAAAAAAGGAACCAAACACCATTTTTCATATCCAGAAGTAGTGTCCGCAATGGTGGTATTGATTCTGAAGTTTATTCGGTAGTGTATACATCATTTGATGGGGCCATGAGTTGGGTTAGAAAATACAGAAAAGGGCTTTATTGGCTAAAATGGATATCGGGCAGCTTTTTACCTTCTACCAGTACATCCCGAAAGCTGTAGTTTATTGGAGTGTTACTGTGAAGGGAGATATTTTGCAGATAGGTGTTTGGCTATGGGATGCGCGATTTCATGTACATATTTTAAAGCATTCCTTTAATTTTTGGAGTGGGATATAAAGGAAGTGCCCGGGATTGGCTCAGTGATCAATTATTTGGATAATTTTCTTTATGTGTGGCCAGCTAAGTCGCCAATATGCTCCTTTCTGCTAGCCACAGTAAATGGGTGGCACATCGTTTCAGGCTACAGTTGGCCCTGAAAAAACTGAAGGACTGTCAATATTTCAGAATTTTGGGGGGGCATTACCAGTGACTCAGAGGCTATGGAGGGCAGGCTGCCATGTGAGAAAGTACAGGCGTTGCATCAAGAGCTCCGGAGGGCTCAGCAAGTAAACAAGGTTACGCTATTGGAATTACAATCACTGTTGGGTAAGCTTAATTTTGCATGTCGAGTCCTGCCGAAGGGTTGTTTTTTTTTTGCAGAAGATTGGCAGCCACGATGTCGGGAGTTAAATTATTTGTTTGGGTAGAGGGCATAAGGAGGATTTGGCAGTATGGTTATCCTTTTTACAACGGTACAATGAGAAATCAGTGATCATTGCAGACGTTGCGGAGAACTCTGATTATAAGAAGTTTACAGATGCGACGGGCAGCGCAGTTTTGGGGGCTTATTTACAGGGGCAATGGTGTGTGGAATCAGGTTTGGTTAAAAACTTGTTGGTACTGGAAATGTTTCCGATTATTGTCATTATGGGGTGACTCCTTGAGGGACCGGAAGGTGTGCTTTCATTGCAACAATTTGGGGGTGGTACAGGCCATCAATAGTTTAACAGCATCTTCTCCCCTGGTGGTGAGTTTGCTGCGCCATATGGTTTCACAAGCCTAGTTAATAAACATGTGGGTGGTGGCGGTGCATGTACCAGGCATAGAAAATTTAATAGTGAATGCTCTCTCTCCCTTGTTTTCAATGGGAGCATTTTCGAGAGTTAGCTTCAGGGGCAGAAGGAGAACTTTTGGAAATTGGTCGGCAAGTAGCAGAACACCTGACATGTAGCTCAAGGCCAGAGCTGGATTGCAGGCCACCTTCGACACCCCTAGGATAGGGAATGCCAATAAACGGGATAAGGAGGTTGTAGTTGTCACAGTGACACCACCGTTCCCACACACCAGTATGCTACACAGTGGAGAAAATAACACAGAGACTTGTGTGTAGTACCTCGGGTCCCCAGGAACTGTTAGGGCCTGGTATAACTTTACTTAGAAATAAACTTTAGCAAAACAATTATTCAAGAAATGCAGGTACAATTTTTTTAAGTGCAAGCAGGCTAGAGCTCACAGGTCAGGGAGGATACACAGGATGAAACCGGTCCTACAGTCCACGTTATCTGTACAGCACCTATCATGGACTGGGAGCACTCCAAAGGATAAAGGGAGGTAGGGGTCACTCTGCAGACACACTGGCAAACAGTTATTGACTTAAAGGATTAACAATAACACCCTGCATGGCAGGCATGTGGGTGTGTCTCAGTAGTGTACCTCTATGTGGTGATCCTGACTCTAGACGGCCGCATAGATAAAACCTTTGGTCTGAATTGGTACCTGTACAGTGGATTCCTCTATACAGAACTATTGGGAAGTGCTCTCTCTCTTAGGATCTTGGGACTCACTCCATTCACATCCAGAATCCAAATGTTATGTAATATCTCTCCTCCTCTTCCATTTTCAGCTACATGGAAGATGAAGGTGCTTCCATGTGGCTCTGTGTTAGGACTCTCTCTGAAGACAAGATGGAAGACCCAAGATGGAACTCCTTTCCTACTCTCAAACACTCCTATTTATACCTTCACTCATACCACATGACATGACAAACTGATACATTTACATGCAGGCAATGATTTTATTACTGTTAACCTCTCAAGCGCCACAGCTGTGCAACACACACTGGGTATGACAAGACAAGTTTTGCACAGTGCATCTACATAGGACAAACATGTATGACATTTATGGAGGGGACCAGGATGGTGTTCTGGGCCACTACAAGTGGATCATTTGCGCCGGGTACAATGGGAGCATATGAGGAAGCATGGTGGGAGTGGAAACAGTGGGTGGAGTTTTTAGGAGACCTAAGGACCGACGATGACAAAATGGGAGCGTTATTATACTGGTTGGGGAATGCATCTATGGCTAAGGTAAATCCATTTATGGCTGAGCTGGTTTTTGTTTTGAAATTGAGGGGAGGTCAGGATGTGAAAAAACGCTTTTCAGTAGGACAAACCCTAAAAGGTTTTCGAAAGGGTAAAGGAGACCAGATAAACATAGGCCGGTGTTTAACGTATTGGAGGTTTTGGTGGTTGCACTGGAAATAATTTGTACAGGGGTTTTTGAATTTGCTTTAAGATTGTTTTTAGCATTGGTGTTTTTTTGAGCATTGTGGGTAGGGGAATTGGTTTCTCCTAGTAAGACAAAAGGGGGGGTGTTTATATATGGAAGAATTAGACTTTTGAATGAGTGGCTTGAGGTTTTCATATGCAGGTCTAAGACAGATCATCTTTATATGACAATTTTAGGGGGCACGGATGTGCCCTGTTGGGTGTTGGGAGCTCTATCAGTCGGCTGGTGCGGAGTCTGGGCAGTTGTTGAGGCATGCGGATGGGTCCTTTTTATCCAGGTTTAACTTTTCCTGCGGGGTTTCGTAAGGCTCTAACGAGCCTGGGTCTGGGTAGTTTCTAGATTTGGGTCCCATTCTTTTAGGGTGGGGGCAGCGACAGAGGAGGCTAATTGAAGATTGAGTGCCATGGTAATTAAGAGGATTAGCAGATGGGAGTCAGGAAGGTTTAAGTCTTATGTTAGACCGCAGTTGTTATGAAGGGGGTGGGATCTAGGGTCTATGTCTCTTGGGGGAGGGATTTTGTTTGATTGTGGGGTTTTTTTGTTCTGTTAAGTTTTATCTTTTTTTACAGATCTTCGCCCGGTGCTAGCTTGGATTCTAGAACATTTGTACGTTTATTGGGGTGCCAAGGGGGCGAGGTTGGGACGTAAGGGAAGACAATTGGGTTTTGCAGAAGGAGTGGCGGTATTAAGATGGATAGGGCTATGGCGAATGTCATGGTGCAGGGCCCTACCGAAGCTTCACCATTTAGTGGGATTGGACAGGGCACCGAATATTCTGGTGCTGCATGTTAGTGGGAGCGATTTAGGAGGGAGGCCTTCTCGGGAGCTATCTAGAGATATCCGGTATGATATCTTACGTTTGTTGATGTCATTTTCAGGATTGGTGGTTACATAGGTGGAAATTGTTCTGCAAAAATCATGGAGGAATGCAAGATCAGTGAAAAGGTTAAATAAGGTGCAGATTAAGTTAAATAAGGAAGTCGCGAGCTTTGTAGTGAGAAATGAGTTGCAGTGCGACATGTAGATTTGGAAACTGGCCAGGGGAATTTTTGGAGGAATGACACTGTTCTCCTGAACGAGGTGGGAATTGACATGTGGTCATTGGTGATACAGTAGGGGATTGAGAGGGCATTGTTTGTGTGGGGTGCGGTGCCCATCTGAGGTGCTCAGATCGTGCTTGCTGTGGCAGGGGTGGGTGCTTGGAGTCAGCTACAAATAATTGGTTGGGGGGGTGGATAGCCACCCTCCCCCTCGGTTTATTGATGGTTGGTATTGGGCCTATAATAAAATGGCTGCTGTGGCCAAAATTACTCAAAGAAAAGGTGTGTTGTCTTTAATCAGGTGATGTGGAAGTGGATGAATATATTTTAGTTGGTAATAGGTAAGCTACAGTAGGGATCGACTGTTATACCCATGTCATGATCTACCTTAGGGCTCACACCCACTGGCGATGCGACTTCCCTGCGATTCGAGAGTGAGTAAAAAGGCATGATAATGAAATAAATGGTTTCATTCTCATTTGCGATGTTTTCACTGTAATCTTGCATTGCAAAGAAGAATGTGCGATACCGCTCATTGTTTTCAATGGGGCCGGCGGCAGCAGCGCCAGCCCTATTGAAAACATAGGGAGTGCATCGTGCTCCCCTGACACAGCTCTGACAGCTATGACAGGGGATTTCTTCATCCCCGCAGGGACCGGGGAGGGGCTGAAGGAATGCCCTGTCACAGCTGTGGCAGAGGTTCGTGATGCTATCCCATTGCATTCAATGGGACCAGCGCTGCTGCAGCCCCATTGAAAGCAATGGAATGAAGGCCACCATTGTGGTGATGATTTCAGAGGAAGGGCTTTAAGTATAAGCCCTTTCCTGCTAGGGTTTGCAGCAAACATGGGAGGAGGGATACCTAGTTTTATTGCCCTATGTGCCTATCCCAACAGGGCTTCCGTAATTACCCCTGTTTTAAGACCTACCACACAGTTTACATTATTACTTTTATCTAAGATTTAGGAAATGGCAAAAGGAAGCGGGGAGGGGATTTTTTTTTTTTTTAGGGAGTCGCATTCTGCCATTTTTTTAATCTGCGGATGTTTCAATAAAGATGAGGCTTTTTACCTACGAGCTGATATTGTGAAAAATCTATTCCCACTGTGCTGTTTCCTGAATGCCTATGGATAGCAGCCGCGTGCTGACAGGACTATTTTGACCAACTGCAATCCCTTTTACTATATATTACATTAGTAAGTGGCGCATTGCACCAATAGAAACACTGGTACTATAAATAATACTAATAACTAGTAACATCTTACAGGTTAAATATCATTATGAAAATTCTTGAAGTTTGGAAGTGAACATCAACTGACAACTTGGAAGAGTAGCCATGTGGTGATCTGCAACGTATGCTATATATTTACAGACCTACCAGCGGAAAAGCCAAACTTCACCTGCCACATATGCTAGCTTGTGTCTCTACTGGAGGAAAAGATGCATAGACTTCAGGAGAGAAAAGCTACATTGTACCTCATTAAGGTCTTAAACAGACGAACGTGTTTGCTGAGCTTTTTGTAACAGTGAAATTCACACCCGCAAAATGTAACGCAGCGAAGCCATTGATTTCAATGGATTTGTTTTCGGGAGAGTTTCTCATGCAATTCCCATGTGCAAGAAAAGATAGGCCTTGCCCTATCTTTTTCATACGTAGTTTTTATACGCGCAAGAAAGATGGGTCCTGCCCTATCTTTCTGCTTTTTCTGGGGGGGCGCAAAATATCGCAGGGTTTGAACAGAAACCTCAGTGAAGACTTATAACTTGTTCATGGGCAAATACGCTCTATAGCGGCAAGTATATTTGCGCATGCGTTCGTCTGTTTAAGCCCTAAGGGCTCAGTCACATGGGCGCATCGGCACCCGTACACCGGCCGGCGCCGATGCACCCGTGTGACTGACAGTTAGAAGACGGCCGTCTCTCTCCAGCGCTGATCATAGAACACATGACCGGCAATGGAGCCAGTCACATGTTCTTCCTCCCGGCACTGCAGAGAGACGGCCGTCTTCAGGTACGTCCGTCTGCCGGCTGCAGTCACAGCCTGACTGAGCCCTAAGGAAGACGAGGATTTCCTTGACAGAACCGAAGTAACGTTTTGGAATATTGAAGGAAAAGGAATGTCCAGTGTACCTGAAGTAGTCGAGGAATGGAAGCATGGGACCCAAAGAAGCCAGAGGATCAGGAGTCAGTCAGCAAGCATACTCCTCAAGAACCGGTACCGGGCTCTCATGCTGGAGAAAAACAAAAATATATGTGAAGAAATGACTGGCCACAAAGAACTGTGTAGTAAGCACTCAAAAACCTCTTGAATGAAGAAAAGGAAGTGTTATTGTGAAAAAGAAAAGGAGAACAACGAAGGGTGCTGTTTGAAGACCGGGAATATCCTCACAAATACCCTCAGGTGCACAAATCAAAAATGTGTATCAAGACTATAGATGAGCGAGTATACTCGCTAAAAGCAATTGCTCAAGTGAGCATTGCCTTAGTGAGTATCTCCCCCGCTCGAGACTGAAGGTTCGGGTGCCAGCAGCAGGCACGGAGCTGCGGGGGAGAGCGGGGCGGAACGGAGGGGAGATCTCTCTCTCCCCCCCGCTACCTCCTGCTGACAGCCGCTACTCACCGCTCCCCCGCACCGCCACCCGAACCTTCTGTCTCGAGCAGGGAAGATACTCGCTAAAGGCAATGCTCACTCGAGCAATTGCCTTTAGCGAGTACACTCGCTCATCTCTAATCAAGACTCTTCAGTTCTACAGTTGACTATCCATTCCTATTGATACATGTAGGGACAAGTAACCCTGCAGAAAAGGACCTTGCAACGATCTGCAGAGACTTTGAATACCTCTAGAGATAAGCGAGTACCAAAATGCTCGGGTGCCCGGTACTCGAGTTGAGCTTTTTGTAATACTCGAGAGCTCGTTTCGAGTAACGAACCCCACTGAAGTCGAGCATTTTTCAAGCTGACCGATGCTGCGCATAGGGGATGATTTTTGAAACACTGGAAAACCTCAGAGTCATGGAAACACCACAGAAACGAATAGGGAATGGCAGGGGCAGCATGCATGGCTGCATCTGAGGCTCCCAGGTTGCACTACTAAGCCGAATAGGGGGCAAGAACCTGGCGGTCACCCCCTAATAATTTACTTGGGACAGACCATCATTAGCAAGGCACATGCGTTGTCACATCTTAGCTAAGCACCTCACTGAGTGCAACAAAGGCCAATCACCACCTGCAGATGACACCGCTGCCTCTTCTCCTGAGTTACATGCTGGCATTGCTGTACAACACACACACCCCCCCCCCCCCCCGCATGAGTCTGCGTCCACAGGGCACACAAAATTTTCCCTGCGCAGCGTTCAGCTGGCCTTATGCCACACGCTCGCTTCATAGCCACACCACCCTCATGTCGATTTAGAAGTGCGTCTGCGATGAAGAGGAACTGGAGACGCACACAGCAGAGGGGTGGCAGAGCCTGGCAGCCACCCTCCTTGAATGTGTTGGCGATAACCCACAATGCTGTTGAGAATTGATGATAAATTGACGTCCGATCATAATTCCAATCCTGTGCCACCTCCGTCACAAAATTGTCAGGAGCCGCAAACGTAGGCATAAAGGGGACTCAGATGCCAGTACTTCTACGCATCTCCACAATGCAGCAGCACATACTAACACCAAAGATTGGGTTGAAGCAGGATCTGTCGCAAAAGCAGCCACCACAGTTATACAGTGACCCTTTGAAAGTCTCAGTAAATCAGTTACTTTCCTGTGAACACTCCAATCCAATATCTCGAATAACTGTGGTAACACGAAACATGAGAGATTATACATGCCGCCCAGCACTGTTCCCCAGACCCCAAGGAGCAGGAGGAGGTGGCATAATACACCCGAGAAACTGTGACCAAGGTAGGACCCGCAATACTCTGTGTGGGAAGCACGTGAGCGGGCCCAGGGTCAGGCTCGGTCACAGCCTCCACCTGGTTAACCTAATGTGCCGTCACTTGCGGCTGCTTTAATCGCTCCAAAGATGGGATGAACCACGAAGTACCACAGGCCAAACCAGGCGCAGTTGCCACCCACCTGGCCCCCCAGGGCCTCAGCCTCTGCCCACACCCTCCGCAATCATGGGCATAAAGCGGACTCGGATGCTAGTACTGCTGTGAACTTCTCATTAATTTAGTTATGCTTCTTTTGATTGGTCCAAACCAGTGTCTCAGATAACTGTGGTAACACGAGAGCAAATGCATGTCGACCAGTGCTGATCCCCAGACCCCAAGCAGGAGGAGGAGGTGGCATAATAAGGCTGAGAAACCATGACTGAGGTATGACATGTAATACTCTGTGTAGGACGCACATGAGCGGACCCAGGGCCAGGCTCGGTCCCAGCCTCCACCTAGTTCACCCAATGTGCCGTGAGTTACATAGCTATGGAAAATCCATGTGTCCCCACACAATTCATTCGGTGCATGTGTCAGATAGATGAACACCGCAATGGGAAACCTTTGTGCACCCACAGCATACGCAAGCCCATGTAACCAAAAGGCAGTATTACACATGAAGAAATGACAGTGCCCAAACATGGCGCAGTTGCCCCCCCCCCCCCTTCAGGACCTCGGCCTCTGCCCTATACCCTCAGCAATCATGGGCATAAAGCAGAGTCGGAGGCTAGTACAGCTGTGAACGTCTCATTAAATCAGTTACGCTTCTTTTGATAGGACCAAACCAATGTTTCAGATAACTGGTAACACGAGAGCAAATACATGTTGATCAGCGCTGATCCCCAGACCCCAAGTAGGAGGGGGAGGTGGCATAATAAGCCCGAAAAAACCTGACCGAGGTAGGACACGCAATACTCTGTGTGTGAAGCACGAGAGCGGGCCCTGGGTCTGGCTCAGTCCCAGCCTCCACCTGGTTGACCCAATGTGCCGTGAGTTACATAGCTATGGGAAATCCATATGTCCCCACACACCTCATTTGGTGTATGTGTCAGATAGCTGAACACCGCAATGGGAAACCTTTGTGCACCGACAGCATAGGAGAGCCCATGAAACCAAAAGACAGTATTGCAGATGAAGACATGACAGTGCCCAAACATGGCAGAGTTTCAGTAACATTGGTGTACCAAGAGTATAGACGAACACCTGAAAAAACTTGGTTACCAAGACTACAAGTGTACCCCTGAAAAATTACTGAACCCCGAGGGCAGGTGAAACCTTTAAACATTTTTTAAAGATACAGCTCGTTGTTGCTTAATTTGTAACAGACCCTGGAGGCAGCCCTCCGAAAAAGTTGGTTTGAGTCAAACTTTTAAAACTTTTAAACAGAGCCTTATGGGCCACAGAAAAATTGGGAGCTCAGCGTGATGACAGGCTGTTTTAGGAGGAGAAGTAGGAGGAGCAGTAGTAAAATCCGAGAGGGATAGACAAAGCTAATTCTCCCCTTTTTTGAGGTGATAGAGGATGCATTTTGCTCCTGTTGCAGCAAAAAGAATCTTTAGGATCCGCTGCTTTCCGCCGGTGTAGAAGAGAAGTCTGGGGAAATCTAGCCTTTGTTCATCTTTATAAGGGTAAGCATGTCGGTGCTGTCAGTTGACAGGCGGCTACGCTTATCCATGATGATTCCACCCCCCCCCCCCCCAGCAGCATTAAACACCCTCTCTGACAAGACTCTAGCGGCAGGGCAGGCTAGCACCTCCAGGGCGTACAGCGCAAGTTCGTGCCACGTGTCCAGGTTTCAAAACCCAATAGTTGTATGGAGCAGAGGCATCATGGGGGACGGTGGTACGGTCGGCTATGTACTCCCTCACCATCTTTTTACAGTGCTCCCTTCGACTGAGTCTTGACTGGGGAGCCATAAAACTGGCAAAGGCCTTGGAGAGTGTTCCCCTGCTTGCGCTGGACATGCTGCCTGATCCCCGCTCCTCCCCTGCTGGTTGGCCCTCTGAACTGAGTCTTCTACCGCTAGCGCTGTCAGATGGGAACTTTAGCATCACTTTTTCTACCAGGGCCCTGCGGTATTGCATCACTCTCGTACCCCTTTCCTCTTCGGGAATTAGAGTGGAAAGGTTTTCCTTATAACGTGGGTCGAGAAGGGTGTACACCCAGTAATCTGTGATGGCCAGAATGCGTCTAACTCGCTGGTCACGGGAAAGGCAGCCTAACATGAAGTCAGCCATGTGTGCCAGGGTCCCAGTACGCAACACATTGCTGTCCTCACTGGGAGGATGCTCCTCCTCCTCTTCTGCCCATACATGCTCATGTGATGACAGGGATGCAGCATGGGTACCCTCTGCAGTGTGGGCAGCAGTCTCTTCCTCTTCCTCCCCCCTTCTCTTCCTCCTCCAAAACGCGAGATAAAGATGTGAGGGTGGTCTGGCTATCAAGCGACATACTGTCATCCCCCATCTCCTGTTCTAACCGCAAAGCGTCGGCCTTTATGCTTAGCAGCAAAGTTCTCAGCAGGCAAAGCAGCGGGATGGTAACTTTAATGATGGCCACATCGCCGCTCACCATTTGGGTAGACTCCTCAAAGTTTCCGAGGACCTGGCAGATGTCTGCCATCCATGGCCACTCCTCTGTAAAGAACTGTGGAGGCTGACTACCACTGCACCGCCCATTTTGCCCATTTTGCAGCTGGTATTCCACAATTGCTCTATGCTGCTTGTACAGCCTGGCCAACATGTACAGCGTAGAATTCCAGCGTGTGGGCATATCGCACAGCAGTCGGTGCTCTGGTAGCTGAAACAGGCATTGCAGGGTCCTCAGGGTGGCAGCGTCTGTGATGGACTTGCAGAAATGTGCGCAGACATGGCACACCTTGCCGAGCAGGTCAGACAAGTGGGGGTAGTTTTTCAGAAACCACTGAACCACCAGATTGAAGATGTGGGCCAGGCATGGCACGTACGTGAGGCTGCCGAGCTGCAGAGCCGCCACCAGGTTACGGCTGTTGTCACACATGCCCGCTTGGAGGCTCAGCGGCGAAAGCCAGAGGTCGGTCTGCTCTGTCAGACACTGCAACAGCTCGGGGGCCGTGTGCCTCTTGTCACATAAGCTGATTAGTTTCAGCACGGCTTGCTGATGCTGGCCCACCACTGTGCTGCAGCGACGCGCGCTACCGACTGCTGGCGACATGCTCACACTTCTTAATTGAGAGGTAGAGGTGGCGGAGGAGGAGGTGGCATAAAACACCACAGATACCAGCACCGAGGTAGGACCCGCTATTCTTGGTGTGGTTAGGACGTGAGCGGTCCCAGACTCTGACTCGGTCCCAGCCTCCACCAAATTCACCCAATGTGCCGTCAGGGAGATATAGTGGCCCTGCCCGCCAGTACTTGTCCACGTGTCTGTGGTTAAGTGGACCTTCCCAGTAACCGCGTTGGTGAGGGCACGATTTATGTTTCGGGAGACGTGCCGGTGTGGGCTGGAACGGCACACCGGGAAAAATAGTGGCGACTGGGGACCGAGTAGCGTGGGACCGCCGCCGCCATCATGTTTTTGAAAGCCTCCATTTCCATAAGCCTGTACGGCAGCATCTCCACGCTGATTAATTTGGCAATGTGCACGTTTAAAGCTTGTGCGTGCGGGTGGCGGCGTATTTGCGCTTTCGCTCCAACGCTTTTGTTAGCGACAGCTGGGCGCTGCGCTGAGAGACATTGCTGGATGGAGTGGAGGTGAGGGTGTGGGTGCAGGCCGGGAGGCGCTCGTGCCTGCGTGCTGAGAGGGGGATTGGATCTGTGTGCCAGGTTGTGGCACAGGGGAAGAGGCAGTGGTGTGACCTGGAGGCGGTGAATGGCCTTCATCCCACCTTGTGGGGTACTTAGCCATCATATGCCTGTGCATGGTGGTGGTGGTGAGGCTGGTAGTGGTGGCTGATCTTGGTTCGGCACAGGTTGCACACCACTGTTCGTCGGTCATCCGTGCTCTCACTAAAAAACATCCACACCTTTGATCACCTAGCCCTCTGCACAGAGGCTTGCCACGAGGGGGTGCTGTGGGAAATGACAGACAACTGTGTCTCATCAACCTCATCCGCAAAAAGCTCTTGAGACAGTTGCCGCAAGTCCCCAGCCTCATTACCCGGACTCTAGGAACTTTTCAAATTTTGGGCATCGGTCACGACAAACTCCTCAGGTGACAGAGGAAACATTTTTTCCCACTCAGGGCAGGGACCAGAGGACAGTTTCTGGGAGTCTGCCTGCTCAGAATCTCTCATTTTCCTGGAGTGACAAGGCTGGGAGGAAGACGGAGCAGACAAAGGATTCAGAGGTGCAGTGCCTAGGCTGGGAGTAGTGGACTGTGTAGAAGACTGGGGGGTCGATTCATTGCTGGAGGCGTTTTCTGCCATCCACATCAGGACCTGCTCGCACTGCTCTGTTTGTAATAAAGGTCTACCACGTGGACCCGCAAATTGTGATATGAATCTGGGGACCATATGGACTTGGCGCTCTCCTAATCCCTCAGCAGCTGGCTGTGATACACCCCGCTCAGGACCTCGGCCTGTACCCACACCCTCACACTGAATGGGTCTATCAGCGAAATGCAAAGTATCTCCTACCATACTTATTGAAAAAATGACTAAATATGGGATTGACAAGGTAACTGTTGGATGAATTCACAACTGGCTTAGTGATCGTACTCAGAGTGGTCATAAATTGCTGCACATCCAATTGGAAGAATGTGTCAAGTGGGGACCACAAGGCTCTGTCCTAGGCCCAGTGTTGTTCAGCACTTTTATGAATAATCTGCATGAGGGAATTGAGCAGAAGCTGATAAAATTTGCCAATGACATAAAGCTAGGAGGGTTGGCTAACACTTGATAAGAGAGAGAGGATTCAAAAAGATCTGGACAAGCTAGAACAGTGGGTGACAACAAACAGAATGCTATTTAACAGGGATAAAGTCCTACATTTGGGCAAGAAAAAGGAAAAAAGCACATACAGAATGGGAGTAATTGAGCTACACGGTAGCACATGGGAAAAAGACTTGAGTATACTAATGGATCACATACTGAACAGGAGTCAACAATGTGATGCAACAGCAAAAAAGCAAACACAATTCTGGAATGTGTTAGGATAAGCATAAAGTCTAGATCATGTGAGGTAATTATCTCCCTCTACTCTTCCATAGGCCGCCTGCACACGGCAGAGCTGCATTCTGCATGTGGAATCCCACAGCGGAATCCAGCCCTGACCATGGCCAGACACCCTGTGTATTTGTCAATCGTCTTCTTTTTCTGTACTGGGGATGGTCCAGATAGCTCGTCGTCAGACATGCGCAGTACCGATTTTCCCGCACCTTTTTGGAACCCCGCGACCGTTTCGTAATGTTAATTGCAGAAGGGCCACAGGTTGGATGGCTTCAATTGACTTCAATGGAAGCTGTCCGCGTGGAATCTGCTCAAAAATAGAGCATGCAGCGATTTATCCTCCGCAAGCGGAAATTACAATTGACTTCCACTCGTGTGCAGGAAGAATCACTTTTCCATAGCATGCTATGGATGGTATTTGCTGCAGAACCCGGAAGCAGATGCCTGCCACGGATTCCGTAATGCAAATCCACTGCGTGCAGGTGGCCTTAGTCAGACCTCATCTGGAATACTGTGTCCAGTTCTGAGGACCCAAATTTAAAAAAGACATAGACAAACTGGAGCAAGTTCAGAGAAGAGTTACCCAGATGGTGAGCGGTCTGCAAATCATGTCCTATGAGGAACGGTTAAAGGATCTGGGAATGTTTAGCATAAGAGAAGGCTGAGAGGAGACTTAATAGCTGTCTACAAATATCTGAAGGGCTGTTAGTGTGCAGAGGGATCAGCCCTATTCTCATCGGCACAAGGAAAGACTAGAAGCAATGTGATGAAACTGAAAGGGAGGAGATACAGATTAGATATTAGACAGTGAGGGGGATCAATGAGTGGAACAGGTTACCACAGGAGGCGGTGAGTTCTCCTTCAATAGAAGTGGTTCAAACAAGGGCTGGACAAATATCTGTCTGGGATGATTACATGAATCCTGCATTGAGCAGGGGGTTGGACCCAATAACCGTGGAGGTCCCTTCCAAGTTTACCATTCTAGGCCGGCCCCAACTTTTGCAAGGTAAACATAGGAATTTGGTCAATGTATACAGGCAGGGGCAAGAATAAAGATTTGTGGCCAGATTTAGGCCAGATTGGCTCAAGAGAGGGCCTACTTTGAAAATAAGCCCAGCTATTGGCAGTGGCACGGAGGCTTTGAGGGTATACTATAAATATCCCAGGAATCACCATTGCAATGCTGAGAACTTTATGAGCAAAAAAGAGGAGCTTGTGTCGGCCTATGACCAGGCGATAAGTCCATAGCAAATCTACAGTAACAGTCTCTTCCCTCTTGGCTCTGAACCTGTACATAGAACATTTTGACCTCTTACCCAGAGACCGGGTTAAATCATTCCGTTGTCTGTGACCTGCACTCTGCCAAGTGGTGGCAATGGGGCAGAGAATAGCTTGCAGGTCCAAATCATCTGTTCAGAGATATTTCCAGAGCAAAGTTTCCACCCGTCGCGTTAAAAATTTCAGCAACACCAAAGCTCATCAGAAGACACTTCACTATTCATCCTATCTCTTCTCAGTTCACAACATGCCTTGCCCACCACCCAGATTCTGGTTGGTAGTTTCCACTTGTCATATGCCAGTCCTCATACCCGCCCCCTCTTGAAGAGCTACATAGCATAAAACATAAGGCATAATCGGTCTTCACAGTATTATAAAACCCTTTATAACAATAAAGGAACTATTCCCCCCTTACACAATAAACTGCATTATTAATGGGGTCTGTCAGACAACAGTAGTGTAGTAAAATGAAGCGCCTACAACAGATCTCTGTGCAGTTAACTCTCGGGGATATGAACATTGTATGATCTGCTTTTAAAGTGGATGTCCATGAGTTAAAAATTAGGCTAACTGTAGAAAATGTGATTAAAAAAATAGCACTCACCTGTTATATCCCACATTTGTTTCAGTGTTCCCCACCCATCTTTTTGGACCTCTGTTATTCCAGCCATCTTTTCATTGACTTTTGCTCAGCCACAATGTTACCATGCAGTGCGGCTTCGGCTCCTGCGTCCTGGAGCAGTGATGTCAGGGCTCTCCCGGCGATGTTGGGCGGCCGGTGTGCGGCGGCGTGGGCGGGTCCGCCAGTAGGGTGCCGCCTGCATCCCTTCCTCTCTCTTGTGCTGGAGTGGGGGAGTTGGCTCCTTCCACTCTCCGCCCCTGGGCGGAGTCTTTCGTTTATAAGGCTGGCAGTGACCTGAGCTCACTGCCAGTTATTGGTTCTGTTAGCCACTAGTCAGTTCTGTCTGCAGCCTGTCTCAGTCAGTACTAGTTGCTAGTCAGTCTCCTTCTGGTTTGCCTTTAGCTCAGTCTGTTCCTGTTTGGCCATTCCATCTGCCTTTTCTGTCGGCACTCTGTCCCCCGTTAGTTAGTTGTATCCTTGTAGTCGCCAGGTCCCTAGCCAGGATAGGGACCGCCGTCCAGTTGTCCGCCTGGGGTTAGCCAGGGTTGAGGCAAGTAGGCAGGGACAGTGGGGTGCGGGAAGTTCAGGGCACCCCACCTGGCGCTCCGGGGGTCAGAGTGCCGTAACACACAACTCTTCTTCTTCTCATCTTACCCAACAATCAGACCACAACAAAGCCTGGTGCTTCCTTCAAAGAGTCCTGTAGAAAAAACAGTTGGTCAACAACATCCTGTACTTGTTAAGACTTCTTGTTGTCATAAATGTAACCTATTGAGGGTCCTGATGTTTGGTGGGTTTCTTAAGAAACCTATATCAGGAGGAATTCTAGTAGACGATGTTGGCTGGTCTTTTGCAGCTCGGTAATTTGTGACATGTAGAATACTTTCCGTTTCCTTCACAACTTTATTTGTTTCCATAGGTAATGTTGGTGGGATGAAGATGCCGTCCCTGTCTGTACCATCTGATTCATGGCTATCTTTACCAACTAATTGCACTTTTGATGCTTCTAAGAATTATGAGCTTTATGTTACCAGTCAGATGATAGGATCCTATATGGACCCCCATTTGATATCACGTCTTCAGTTCTTCAACCGGCTTTTGTTCAATCAGAAGAAGTGCACTTTTACACTGATGAACCTCACAGAGGAGGACAGTAACATCTACACCTTTATCACAAAATATCATGACAAGAGAAGGATCCAAAGCCGGGAGGAGCATTTCAATGTCACCGTGACAAGTGAGTCAGTAAAGACCTTGTAAGGCTAAATAAAGACACTGGTCCAGATATGTAGATATTTATAATATTGTATCCGCGCTCCAAAGAGGAGATATAAATAATAGTAATAACCACATGTATTCTACCATTATCATCTCAATCCATATCCAAAGTGCTATGCAAACATAGGTATCAAATATGCAAAAGGACTCACCTGGTGTAGAGCCTGCTCGATGACAAGACTCCAAACATATGGTCCAAATTAGTGACCACTTGCAACCTGGGAGAGCAGCATAGGAAGGGATCTGTGGTTTGTCTACGGTAGTAAACTGTGCAGTAGTGATTACTCAAAGGAAAACAAAAAAATTCTTTGCGCTACTTATGATAAAAGAAATAAAAGAAAATGTGGAGGAACTTCACTGGAGGTGGGGTTTAGATAACAACGCTTCCCCAAATCCAGGTTAGCCAAGCACAAATAAAGAGGGTAGTAGAGATTCTTCATCCAAGTATTTATTAATATTATAGGTAATATGTCTTATAAAAGTAACTACACAGGGCTTTTAGGCAACGCATTTCGGGGTGCTCTGAACCTTTTTCTCAAGGCTTGTCTTTGCAAGGTACTTCCTTCTGTATGATTAATAGTATAAACCTTTTAGTTGATCCAGTTAGGAAATACCCACCTCTCCTTCCAACTTCTCATGTCGGCTCTAAAGGATGACAATTGGAATTGGATGATTTTCATTGTAACCTTGGTTGTAGTTGGCTCCTTCACATCTTCTTGATTGGGCATTCTACCCTTGTAAATATTCAGCTAGAAGTCAATTGGAATCAGCAGCTCTTATTAATATGACTTTGCTTCTGTCTGTTATTTCAGGACATATAGCATTGGTGTCACCTCCAAACAAGTCACCACAAGATCACGAGGACAATATCTATGGTGGGTTTCATTCTGACATGAGATTTGTGTTGTATCTTTAAATATTTTTATACAATATCCTGAACCTACATTGATTGGTCACTTTATTAGAGACCCCTATCTAGTAGCATGTTGGACCTTCATTGGCCTTCAAAACCGCAGCAATTTGAAAAACCATATATTCCACTAGGTGATGAAATCCTTCTACATGAATATCGGCCCCTGCAGACAGAAGACTTCCTGTAATTGCTAAAAATTAGATAGAGGTGCTGACAGTAGGTGGTCACTAATTCTTGCTGTTTGGTCCAAATTCTGACCTCCCATTAACACGGTGCAACAGAAATCTGGATCCATCTGAAATGGAAATGTTTTCACTGCTCAGCTATACAATTTTTGTGCTCTTTTGCACCCCGAAGCCTCGCCTTTCTGTTTCTCTTAGACAGAATGACGCTGGAACTGGTTGTCTGCAGTTATAGTCCATCTGACTGTGCAGCACCTGTTGAACAATCCTTAACCCCTTCTGACCTGTTTCAGCGATGACCTGTTACTGTCTCAGAGATGACCATTCATTTGATGTTTTTCCTTGATCGGGACATTCTCGGTATACTCTCCACACCATTGTATGAGAAAACCACGCGCCGTTGGAGGTAAGGCCGCGGCTAGTCTAGCACCGATGAGCCAGCTTTGTTGGAAGTCGCTCCGATCACTGGATTTTCCCATCTAATGTGGATTCACACTAAAACTGATCCACGGAAAACTTGTCACGTGACTTTATACTGCACTGCGGGGTCATAGGGAGGATTTCCACATAGGTAAGATCCAATAGTGAGAGGGTCAGGGGCTCTAATAAAGAGGTCATTCAGTGTATGTAACATTAAGTCAACCCACAGTGCGACCCACACAACGTGTGGTAGAATTATTAAAATGATCTTCAACTCATACACAACACAACAGGTGGGTAGATTCACGGTTTCTTTGGTTGTCCGGCACTCTACAAAGTGCCTTTTCTTCGCTTCCTCTTCTTCCAACTCTCTCCAACGGGGCGATAAACGATCAAAATATTGCTACTTTCTTGTTTCACCTTCTACCTCAAAACGAATTACTAATTCTGAAGTGAACGTGAAACATTTCACCACATTTGCACCATTTTGGTGACCCTGTGAACTTACCTTCTGTAACTCTGTGAAGTATAATGCTGTCCCTCCTCTCAGAATTGCTGGCCATTTGCTTCTTTCTGGATGCTCCCGTTGCAGTAATCTTGGGTATTTGGTGGATGCTTCTCTGTTTGGGTGAGTGTCTCACATTTCCTTACTATTGTCTTATATCTTGCAAGTAGTGGATAACCCCATCATGCCTACCAGTTGTATTATTACACATCATCCCACCCCTCATCTACAAAGGCCAAAAATGGGGCTTGTTGCTATGAAAAATGATGCAGCCCATTCATCTGAGAGTGGTGGGGGTCTCCCTGCCGAGACCTCTTCAAATCGTCTGCTATGTTAGATGATAAAATGTACTGACAGACATATTAAACTGCAACATACGACCCGCAACAATATAGAGGGGAGTCGTGAGAATAACCAAGGCCTACAATCTCTATTCCCATAATTTTCACAATGGCAGACTGGTGATACCCAGTAAAACTATGGGAAACGCCAAGTCGCTATACCTGCTCAGTGGGCGGGTATTTCCTGGTGTGATGTCAGAGTCGTAGACAGTGCTCTAACCAATCAGATGTCTCCTCTTCCCTCCCATCAAAACACTGACACAGAAGTTTCAGCTGCATCCCCCTCCTCTCCCCTCCTGTCTTCCGTTTGCTGTTATATATTAATTAGACTGTGATAGTTCTGAACATTTACAGAGATTGTACAGGGAATGGAGGCCTCTGGAAGGTGGGGAAGTTTACCTTTATAACACGTCTAACAAAATGTAATGCATGCACATGTACTACTGAGTAGTGTAAAAACCGTTATAATGGTAAGTAATAAATAATTGTCTGCTGAGATTGAAACCTAGAACAGAGGAAAGGAGCGACCTGGGGAGCGGTCTGTCACTCCACATAATAGTCCATGACAGTTATAGGAAGAACAGAATAAACCATGGTAGGAAATGAACATTTGGCCAACTCTCCGGTCCTCTCCTCTGTTCTTCTGCTTCCGTGAAGCTACAGGGGTCAAACATTTATAGCAATGTAATCCTCTAAATACGGAATACATATTAACCCTTTACAATCCAGTGTTGAATGTCTTCCGACATTCTGATTGAAACCTGTACAGCTCTGATGTATGAAGACATCCAGCAGGGTATTCTTATTGTACATTGCTGGCTGCTCTGCTGTCGGAGCCTCTCCGGTGAGAGACATCCTGCAATACTGGCTTCAGCTAGCAGATTGCACTGTGGTAGAATGGCAGGAAGAGAGCGCTTCAATTGGGTTGGGAAAACACCTTGAAGTATGTTGGAGTTTCTCTCAAATGTAAAGTAAAGGCAGAGTTTTTAATTCCACGTTACAGAATATGTATTCTCTACTCTTTTTCAGTCAAAAAGCACAAGAAAAAGTTTTCTGAAGAGCGGTCGTCTTGTTTGCATCGCGTTTTTACTCTCCTTTTGGGTGAGAAACATTTATAAATTTGATCTGATTTTGATGACCCATAATAAACGTCCCACATATAAGGCTCAGTTCACATCTATCCGGCTTTGTGCCAGTTACATTTTGCTTTATTTTACGTCCCAGGGCTCCATCCAAGATAAGCCTGAATCCATGAAAATAGGAGTCGGACAGCAGAACCTCAGGATGGAGCCGTAGACTTCCATTGCTGAGATGGGGATCAACAAGGTCTCAGTTTCGGCAGGTTTCCATTAGTTTCTGGTATTTGTGCTGCAGAGAATAGTCAGTTCACTAATACCCAACCACCGTATTCTCTGTAGCACAAATGCTGGAAACTTGCTATTCCCTAAAAGCGGGACTCAGACAGAACTCCAGGTGGTAGACTAAAACTGAAGGGCCTTTAGCCTGTTTCTAATGTTTGCTTTTAAACCTCCGGAACTCATCTAATAGATCTGATGACGGATCCTATTACTGACCCATCTGATGAAAGATTCCATTGTAACAGACCTAATGATGCATTGCATTACTGACAGATGCAATTGTTGAGAGATCTGATAAGGGATCCCCTTATGGATAAATCTGATAATTGATCCCCTTAAGGGGATCACTGATCTATCCATATTGACAGAACAGATCCTATTGTTTTATTGCTATGGTATTATCCAGCATCATCTATTATATTGTTTGTGACATACTGTACCGTACAAAGATGCAACATCCGTCTTCATCCACTTCATCTGGTTTTCATCCATCATCCACTGACTTCAATGTACACAACAATGGATAGAAAAACATAAAACGTCCTATTCAAAAAAGGGATGGGTTGAAGTCAATGTGATGAGGGCTGAAAAGAAGGATGCATTGAGAACAATTGGCTTCCATCTCATCAGTTGAATGAGGTCTAATATACACTTCAGTAGAATGGTAAACTTGGAAGGGACCTCCATGGTCATCGGGTCCAACCCCCTGCTCAGAGCAGGATTCATGTAATCATCCCAGACAGATGTCTGTCCAGCCTTTGTCTGAACACTTCCATTGAAGGAGAACTCCCCACCTCCCGTGGTAACCTGTTCCACTCATTGATCACCCTCACTGTCTAATATCTAATCTGTGTCTCCTCCCTTTCAGTTTCATCCCATTGCTTCTAGTCTTTCCTTGTGCAGATGAGAATAGGGCTGATCCCTCTGCACTGTGACAGCCCTTCAGATATTTGTAGACCGCTATTAAGTCTCCTCTCAGCCTTCTCTTCGGCTAAACATTCCCAGATCCTTTAACCGTTCCTCATAGGACATGATTTGCAGACCGCTCACCATCTGGGTAACTCTTCTCTGAACTTGCTCCAGTTTGTCTATGTCTTTTTTAAAGTGAATAGAACAGAAAAATCTCCTTCCGCGCTCTTTCCAAGGATCCCCGGGTCCAAAACAAGGAAACTGTCAGGTTTCCTCAATATTTAACTAAATATATTTATTCTAATAATAGTGCAAAACGAACATTTAGTAAAATTGCAACGCGTTTCGGCGTTCTTATAAACAACTTTTTCAAGCATGACACACACATAAACATATCTTTCTTTTATAGTATTGCCTACCTTCCAAGACATTGAGGTCCGGAGTTCATGGCGTGGGACACGTGGGACGCCGGTCAATCCCGCACTGACGTGGAAAATAGATTTTTTATTTTTTTTTGCCAAAAGTTGAAAGGGATAATGGGCCTGTATGACTTGACTGTGAGCTTTAGGCTGTGTGGACATCTGTTCCTGTGTTTCCTTGACTGAATCTATTCTTCGGCCCACTTGTCACACGTCCTTTTGGATAAGTGCTAGCGCCTGTTGGTGTGACGTTTCGAATAATTGAAATAGAGAATCAATCTCACTTTTGGTGGGCGTTGCTCTGATGTGAGTCCCATCAGTCCCTCAGAGAAGGGCCCGTTGAGCTTCTTGGGGATGAAGCGGGTGTTTGGGCTCTAAGGGCTGGTGTAGTGGCGCTGGGGATGATCTCCCTTTCTACTCAGTTTGATGGTTCCTTTCTTTTTCAGCACTCTGTTTCATCCAGTTGACGGTGGGCTCTTTCATTGTTTCGTGATGTACTGGAGAGCCGGCACTTTGCAACACCTTCAATTGTCAGAGCTTTTCTCTCCTGGGGTTCCCTCTGGTGTCTCAGGAAACCTGCTGGTAAATCCTTGTAAATGCTTGTGGCTTCCCGAGGGGGAGGGAGATTCCATGGTGAGTCCTGCTTGCAGGGTGCTCTGGTGCTTGGCGCTGTGAGATCTCTCCTCCTCTGTCCTGCCTCATCTTGCCATCGGGTGCTGCGATGCTGGGACTGGAGGCGGGGGTTCTGCCATGCCCCTCCTTCTCCCCGCTGTGCGGAGGGTTCGGGGAGGTGCGCAGCGGTGCCATCTTAGATGACTGGGCGCTGGGTGAAGGAATGCTGAGAAATTGCTCAATGCCACCTGGATAACCCTCCACGGCCGTCTGCTGCTTAGCTTGGCCTCTTTTTTTCCCTATTTTCTCACTGGGGGTGATTTTTGGGGTGAATTTTGTGCCTAGTGGGTGTCAGAATCCAGGATGTAGCATTTGTGTGGAATGTGCCCTACTCCTTAATTCGCAAGCCCCACCTCCTATTTTGCATTTTAAATTAAGTGAACCTCATAAGAAATACCGAATACTAAATGACCAAAAGACCGAATTGAAAAAAAGGCAACTAAATCCGTACAAATAAGAAAAGCTAAAAGCTGACCAGTGCAAATCCCTGCTACAATGAGACTGAAGGGGGGATGTTTGGCAGCGGTGCCTTTTATCGTCGCTTATTCATACGGATTAGTTCCCAGTTTTGGATTCAGTCTTTTGGTTATTCTAGTAATTATAAAGCTGTAGCTGGGCTCATTAAGACGTCTGCAGTTATTATACATTATATACCCTGTGCCCGGCCGCTGACCCACCGCCTGTCTTTTCTTATCTGTGCTGCCTATTGTCCTGATGGCTCACCATCGGTCATGTGCAGTAGAGATTTGCCCATGCCGGCGCTAGGCGATGACGCGGAATCTGCAAACTGTGCGCAATGTTAATTTCAGTTGGGCTGCGGGTCGGACGGCTTCCATTGACTTCGAGCATGCACTGTACAGCATGCTGCCAATATTTTTTTTTCTCTTTGATTTCTGCTCGTGGGCCGGAAAAAGCACTTGGAAAGTATTTGCTGCGGAATCTGCAGGCGGACGCTCACTCCTGATTCCGCAGTGCAAATAATGCCGTGTGCAGCCGGCCATACTATAATATAGCTGGCACTGGAGCTATTAGAGAGTTCTAGTTAGGGCTGCTGATGGATTATCTCTTGATAACAGTGGGCTATATAGTCATATTTTGTCTGCGATCGTATTCCTTCTGCATGATACTATGTATATGTTTTTAAGATATTTTTTTCTTGGATTCTGTTTTTTTTTGTTTTTTTTATATATTTTTTCCCTTTTTTTTGGTTTGTTCTCATTCATTATTTCAGACTTTCTTATTGATAAAGGCTAGAGATGAGCGAACGTACTCGTCCGAGCTTGATATTCGTGCGAATATTAGGGTGTTCGAGATGCTCGTTACTCGTAATGAGCACCACGCGATGTTCCGGTTACTTTCAGTTTCCTCTCTGAGACGTTAGCACGCTTTTCTGGCCAATTGAAAGACAGGGAAGGCATTACAACTTCCCCCTGTGACGTTCAAGCCCTATACCACCCCCCTGCTGTGAGTGGCTGGGGCGATCAGATGTCACCCGAGTATAAAAGTCGGCCCCTCCCGCGGCTCGCCTCAGATGTCTTGTGAGTTAGCTGAGGGAAAGTGCTGTTGGTGCCGGAGCTGCTATAGGGAGAGTGTTAGGAGTTAGTGTAGGCTTCAAGAACCCCAACGGTCCTTCTCAGGGCCACATCTATCCGTGTGCAGTACTGTGAAGGGTGCTGTTAGCAGTGTTGCACAAATTTTTTTTTTTTTCAAAATCGGCAGTCTGCAGAGCATTGCGCCTTGCATTAATAGTCCAGGGACAGAAGTGGTGGTTAGGCAGGGAGAGTGTTAGGAGTGAGTGTAGGCTTCAAGAACCCCAACGGTCCTTCTTAGGGCCACATCTATCCGTGTGCAGTACTGTGGAGGCTGCTGTTAGCAGTGTTGCATTTTTTTTTCTTTTCAAAATCGGCTGTGCAGAGCATTGCGCCCTGCAGTAATACTACAGGGACAGAATTGTGTAGGCAGGGCCAGAAGACATATATTATTGATTGAATATAGTCAGTGGGCCCTCCGTTTCCCAAAAAGGGAAACATTCTATTGGTCCTGCAGGCTTGCGCCAATTTATTTCCTGCCTGGGAAATCACTGGTAATACAGCATGCTGAGGGGTAGGGGTAAGCCTAGAGGACGTGGACGTGGACGTGGCCGAGGACGCGTAGGCCCAAGTGAGGGTGTGGGCACAGGGCGAGCTCCTGATCAAGGTGTATCGCAGCCGACTGCTGCGCGATTAGGAGAGAGGCACGTTTCTGGCGTCCCCACATTCATCGCCCAATTAATGGGTCCACGCGGGAGACCTTTATTAGAAAATGAGCAGTGTGAGCAGGTCCTGTCGTGGATGGCAGAAAGTGCTTCGAGCAAGCTATCATCCACCCACAGTTCTGCGCCGTCCAGTGCTGCAAATCCAAATCCTCTGGCTGCTACTCCTCCTTCCTCCCAGCCTCCTCACTCCACTACAATGACACATGCTCAGGAGCGGGCAGACTCCCAGGAACTGTTCTCGGGCCCCTGCTCAGATTGGGCAGCAGTGGTTCCTCTCCCACCAGAGGAGTTTATCGTCACTGATGCCCAACCATTGGAAAGTTCCCGGGGTCCGGGGGATGAGGCTGGGGACTTCCGGCAACTGTCTCAAGACCTTTCAGTGGGTGAGGAGGACGATGACGATGAGACACAGTTGTCTGGCAGTGAGGTAGTAGTAAGGGCAGTAAGTCCGAGGGAGGAGCGCACAGAGGATTCGGAGGAAGAGCAGCAGGACGATGAGGTGACTGACCCCACCTGGTGTCCAACGCCTACACAGGACAGGTCTTCAGAGGGGGAGGCACGGGCAGCAGCAGGGCAGGTTGGAAGAGGCAGTGCGGTGTCCAGGGGTAGAGGCAGGGCCAGACCAAATAATCCACCAAGTGTTTCCCAAAGCACACCCTCGCGCCATGCCACCCTGCAGAGGCCGAGGTGCTCTAAGGTCTGGCAGTTTTTCACAGAGACGCCTGACGACCGACGAACAGTGGTGTGCAACCTTTGTCGCACCAAGATCAGCCGGGGAGCCACCACCAACAGCCTCACCACCACCAGCATGCACAGACATATGATGGCCAAGCACCCCACAAGGTGGGACGAAGGCCGTTCACCGCCTCCGTTTTACACCGCTGCCTCTCCCCTTGTGCCCCAACCTGCCACTGAGATCCAACCCCGCTCTGAGGACACAGGCACTACCGTCTCCTGGCCTGCACCCACACCCTCACCTCCGCTGTCCTCGGCCCCATCCACCAATGTCTCGCACCGCACCGTCCAGCCGTCGCTAGCGCAAGTGTTTGAGCGCAAGCGCAAGTACGCCGCCAAGCACCCGCACGCTCAAGCGTTAACCGTCCACATAGCCAAATTTATCAGCCTTGAGATGCTGCTGTATAGGGTTGTGGAAATGGAGTCCTTCAAAAGTATGATGAAGGCGGCGGCCCCGCGCTACTCAGTTCCCAGTCGCCACTACTTTTCCCGATGTGCCGTCCCAGCCCTGCATGACCACGTCTCCCGCAACATTGTACGCGCCCTCACCAACGCGGTTACTGCCAAGGTCCACTTAACAACGGACACGTGGACAAGCACAGGCGGGCAGGGCCACTACATCTCCCTGACGGCACATTGGGTGAATTTAGTGGAGGCTGGTACAGAGTCAGAGCCTGGGACCGCTCACGTCCTACCCACCCCCAGAATTGCGGGCCCCAGCTCGGTGCTGGTATCTGCGGCGGTGTATGCTTCCTCCACTAAAGCACCCTCCTCCTCCTCCGCAACCTCTGTCTCGCAATCAAGATGTGTCAGCAGCAGCAGCACGTCGCCAGCAGTCGGTGTCGCGCGGCGTGGCAGCACAGCGGTGGGCAAGCGTCAGCAGGCCGTGCTGAAACTACTCAGCTTAGGAGATAAGAGGCACATGGCCCACGAACTGCTGCAGGGTCTGACAGAGCAGACCGACCGCTGGCTTGCGCCGCTGAGCCTCCAACCGGGCATGGTCG
The DNA here is from genome assembly GCF_035609145.1 of Eleutherodactylus coqui. NCBI lineage: Eukaryota > Metazoa > Chordata > Amphibia > Anura > Eleutherodactylidae > Eleutherodactylus > Eleutherodactylus coqui. The sequence goes on from NC_089843.1 coordinate 14,013,336, forward strand.
TGTGTGACAACGGCCGTAACCTGGTGGCGGCTCTGCAGCTCGGCAGCCTCACGCACGTGCCATGCCTGGCCCACGTCTTTAATTTGGTGGTTCAGCGCTTTCTGAAAAGCTACCCACGCTTGTCAGACCTGCTCGTAAAGGTGCGCCGGCTCTGCGCACATTTCCGCAAGTCCCACACGGACGCTGCCACCCTGCGGACACTGCAACATCGCTTTAATCTGCCAGTGCACCGACTGCTGTGCGACGTGCCCACACGGTGGAACTCTACGCTCCACATGTTGGCCAGGCTCTATGAGCAGCGTAGAGCTATAGTGGAATACCAACTCCAACATGGGCGGCGCAGTGGGAGTCAGCCTCCTCAATTCTTTTCAGAAGAGTGGGCCTGGTTGGCAGACATCTGCCAGGTCCTTCGAAACTTTGAGCAGTCTACCCAGGTGGTGAGCGGCGATGCTGCAATCATTAGCGTCACCATTCCTCTGCTATGCATCTTGAGAAGTTCCCTGCAAACCATAAAGGCAGCCGCTTTGCGCTCGGAAATAGAGCCGGGGGAAGACAGTATGTCGCTGGATAGTCAGAGCACCCTCCTATCTATATCTCAGCGCGTTCAGGAGGAGGAGGAGGAGCATGAGGAGGATGAGGAGGAGGGGGAAGAGACAGCTTGGCCCACTGCTGACGGTACCCATGCTGCTTGCCTGTCATCCTTTCAGCATGTATGGCCTGAGGAGGAGGAGGAGGAGGAGGAGGAGGATCCTGAAAGTGATCTTCCTAGTGCGGACAGCCATGTGTTGCGTACAGGTACCCTGGCACACATGGCTGACTTCATGTTAGGATGCCTTTCTCGTGACCCTCGCGTTACACGCATTCTGGCCACTACGGATTACTGGGTGTAAACACTGCTCGACCCACGCTATAAGGAGAACCTTCCCACTCATTCCCGAAGAGGAAAGGGGTTCAAGAGTGTTGCTATACCACAGGACCCTGGCGGACAAGCTGATGGTAAAATTCCCATCCGACAGCGCTAGTGGCAGAAGGCGCAGTTCCGAGGGCCAGGTAGCAGGGGAGGTGCGTAGATCGAGCAGCATGTACAGCCCAGGCAGTGCAACAGTCTTTAAGGGCCTGGACAGCTTTATGGCTCCCCAGCAAGACTGTGTCACCGCTCCCCAGTCAAGGCTGAGTCGGCGGGAGCACTGTAAAAGGATGGTGAGGGAGTACGTAGCCGATCGCACGACCGTCCTCCGTGACTCCTCTGCCACCTACAACTACTGGGTGTTGAAGCTGGACACGTGGCCTGAACTAGCGCTGTATGCCCTGGAGGTGCTTGCTTGTCCTGCGGCTAGCGTCTTGTTGGAGAGGGTGTTTAGTGCGGCTGGGGAAATCATCACAGATAAGCGTACCCGCCTGTCAACCGACAGTGCCGACAGGCTAACACTCATCAAGATGAACAAAGCCTGGATTTCCCCAGACTTCTCTTCTCCACCAGCGGACAGCAGCGATACCTAAGCAATACGTAGGCTGCACCCGCGGATGGAAGCTACGTTCTCTATCACCATCAAAAACGGGGACATTTCTGCTTCATCAATCTGTGTCTAATATTCCTCCTCCTCCTCCTGCTCCTCCTCCTGAAACCTCACGTAATCACGCTGAACGGGCAATTTTTCTTAGGGCCACAAGGCTCACTCATATAATTTTTCTAAAAATTTTTTATACGTTTCAATGCTCTTAAAAGCGTTGGAACTTTAACTTGAAACAATTTTTCGTTAAACTGGGCTGCCTCCAGGCCTAGTTACCACTTAAGCCACATTAACCAAAGCGATTAATGGGTTTCACCTGCCATCTTGGTTGGGCATGGCCAATTTTTACTGAGGTACATTAGTACTGTTGGTACACCAATTTTTTTGGACCCTCACCTACAGTGTAATCATAGCAATTTCTATGTTCTTCGCCTGCACTCATGGTACAGAAAGGTGTGTGGGGTTGGCCTACACTTTAGCTACATAAATGTAACTTAGGCCTTGGCTATACTGCAGCTACTGAAATGGAACTGAGACTGCGCTCCCACTATACTGCTGCTTCGGAATTGTTCCTGGGGCCTGTGTAGGCTGCTACTATTACTTAAATGGAACTTAGACTATGCTCCTCCTATACTGCTGCTTCGGAATTGTTACTGGGGCCTGTCTTGAGTGCTACTATTACTGAAATGGAACGAAGACTGCGCTCCCACTATACTGCTGCTTCGGAATTGTTACTGGGGCCTGTCTTGAGTGCTACTATTACTGAAATGGAACGAAGACTGCGCTCCCACTATACTGCTGCTTCGGAATTGTTACTGGGGCCTGTCTTGAGTGCTACTATTACTGAAATGGAACTAATACTGTGCTCCCCCTATAATGCTGCTAGTGATATGTTAGTGGGGCCTGTCCTAATGCTACGGCTGAAATGTTACGAATTATGGGCTCTGCCTATACCGCTGCTAATGGTATGTCTCTGGGGTGTGGAAACAGAGGCTTCACAAAGACATGATGGCGGCGAGGCCATTTCCCACCAACGCGGTTACTGTTAAGGTGCATATAACCACGGACACGTGGAGAGGACACGTAGTGCCTCAAAAACATCCCCCTCCTCCTCCAACAATGAAAACATTCTTGGCAAATGCCTTTGCATTGGTTCGTCTGGTGGCAGTCCAAGAATTTCACCTTTACCGACACAACAAGAGAGCCCCCCCACCACCCCCCCCGCCACGGCCCACTTAATCCTGGCCACATTCCGAAAACCAACAAAATACAACTGCGCTACTAGGTCCGCAGTCACCACCACATTACCACCAACGCGGTTACTGTTAAGGTGCATATAACCACGGACACGTGGAGAGGACACGTAGTGCCTCAAAAACATCCCCCGCCACGGCCAACTTAATCCTGGCCACATTCCGAAAACCAACAAAATACAACCGTGCTACTAGGTCCGCAGTCACCACCACATTACCACCAACGCGGTTACTGTTAATATACATATTACCAGTCTGACTGGGGCATGCAGACACCTTGACAGAATGAATAGTGTGTGGCACATAGGTTCCCCATTGCTATGCCCACGTGTGCAGCTCCTGATGGCGGTGGCACAGGATTCTATTTCTCATTGCTTCTGTACAGCATTGTGGGCTATCGCCCCGCCCCTTTTAAGGAGGGTCGCTGCCTAGCCGTGCCAACCCTCTGCAGTGTGTGCCTGCGGTTCCTCCTCATGGCAGACGCACTTATAAATAGACATGAGTGTGGTGTGGCATGAGGGCAGCTGAAGGCTGCGCAGGGAGAGTTTGGTGTGCGCTGTGGACACTGCGTCGTGCAGGGGGTGGGGGGTTGGGCAGCATGTAACCCAGGAGAAGTGGCAGCGGAGTGTCATGCAGGCAGTGATTGTGCTTTGTTGGAGGTAGTGTGGTGCTTAGCTAAGGTATGCATTGCTAATGAGGGCTTTTCAGAAGTAAAAGTTGTTGGGAGGGGGCCCCACTCTTGCCGGTATTGTGGCTTAATAGTGGGACCTGGGAACTTGAGATGCAGCCCAACATGTAGCCCCTCGCCTGCCCTATCCGTTGCTGTGTCGTTCCCATCACTTTCTTGAATTGCCCAGATTTTAACACATGAAAACCTTAGCGAGCATCGGCGATATACAAAAATGCTCGGGTCGCCCATTGACTTCAATGGGGTTCGTTACTCGAAACGAACCCTCGAGCATCGCGAAAAGTTCGTCCCGAGTAACGAGCACCCGAGCATTTTGGTGCTCGCTCATCTCTAATAAAGGCCAATTTAAACCAAAACAGTGTTTTAATACTGTGGCTCTGGGGCCCGGGTACGAAAGTTCAGTTGCCCCCCCCCCCCCCCCCTCCACCTGTACCCGTACCTATACCTAAGGCCGCCTGCAGACCGGCGGAAATCCTGCGGCGGGATTTCCGCCGCTGGAAGCCTGCATAGGATTGCGTTAACAAACGCAATCCTATGCAGGCGGCCGCAGTTTGGCCGCGCGAAATCTCTCGCTGCAAACAAACCGCGGCATGTTCTATTTCTGTGCGGGGCTCGCAGACTCACCCGGCCGCCGGCTCCGATCTGCGCATGCGCCGGCTGCCCGGCAGCCGGCACATGAAAGAGCCGGGGCCGCTAGGCGCGGGTGAGTACGCGCTTGTCCCTGCAGGCGCTCGGGTCGGGTCCCACGGCGAGAATTCAACCCGCTCGTCTGCAGGCGGCCTTAACCGGGCTAATTTACATACATGATGCAGCCCCTTGGCGTAAGCCTTCTCGATATAGCTCATTTCCTGGTAACGTCTTAGGCTGCTTTCACACGGCCGCGAAAATCACACAAGATTTGTGCATTGCAACACGTACAAATCGCTCAGACATATGACCCCATTGTTTGGAATGCGATCACACGCACGGGCAATCTTTAATTTTTTGTGTGTGTGTTATGTTTTCATGCGATGCAAAAAAAGTCTGATGTGATGCAAGCTGGTTGTAACACAAAACCCCTCACAGCACACGCTGGCATAGTTTTACGGCCCAATATCAGACTCACCTGTATGAAATTAGCCTAAGGCCGGTTGCACACGGCTAGATTTGCATTGCGGAATATGGAGCGGGCTCCGGATGCCGCCGCATGTACCGCCCCTAGCATGCTATGGACATTAATTGCAGTTTTCCGCTCACGGAGGAAACCTCACAGCATACTCTATTTTAGTGCAGATTCTGCACAGACGGCCTCCATTGAACCTAATGCAAGCCGTGCGACCCGCCGCCCTGACATTGCGGAGAAGCCATTGGCACCCGCGTTATCGCCTAGCGACGGCGCTGGCAAGTCAGGGATTTAAAAAAAACTGTACTGTGCAGGTCTGACGGCTCCCCTTGTGGACCATCCGCAGTACAGAAAAAAGAAAGAAATTACAGGTCCGCGCAGATGCCAGCGGGGCACAGCCTTGGATCCCGCTGCGGGCTCACGCATGCAGAATCCGGCCCAGTTGTGTGCAGCCGGCCTAACGCTGTGTGCACGGATTTTGTTGCATTTTTGAACCACAATTAAAATCACATCCCAAAACCGCATGCACTATTATAAACCGCACGGGGATTCAAGCAGTACAGGCGGATTTTAAACTGCATGCAGGTTTCTGATGCGTTTTTCAATTGTGTGTAAAGTGTTCAAATATACAATATATACCCAGGTTATACCAGCTATACATATATATTTATTTATTTGTATATAGTGATATGGAGCATGCTGGTATAACCTGGGTATCTCCTGTATATGATTATATATGTACAGCTGGTATAAGTTATACATCTCCTGTATATAGTGATATGGACCATGCTGGTATAACCTGGGTATCTCCTGTATATAATTATATATGTACAGCTGGTATAAGTTATACATCTCCAGTATACACTGATGTGGAGCATTCTGGTATAACCTGGGTATCTCCTGTATATAATTATATATGTACAGCTGGTATAAGTTATACATCTTCTGTACATAGTGATATGGACCATGCTGGTATAACCTGGGTATCTCCTGTATATAATTATATATGTACAGCTGGTATAAGTTATACATCTCCAGTATACACTGATGTGGAGCATGCTGGTATAACCTGGGTATCTCCTGTATATAATTATATATGTACAGCTGGTATAGGTTATACATCTGTATATATAAAGCTGAAAGCCCTCACTGACTCACTGACTGACTGACTCACTGACTGACTCACTGACTCACTGACTCACTGACTGACTCGCCAAAAGTTCTCCAACTTCCCGATATCGTAGAAACATGAATTTTGGCACAAGCATAGATTATCTCCAAAATAGGAAAAGCTAATAGGTCACAACTCGATTATTCAATTCTAGCGCAAAAGAATTGGCGTCGAAATTTTACGTACATAATCTAAATCTGTCACTTCCCAATGTCATAGAAACGGGAAATTTGGCACGGGCATTGAATATGACATAAATAGGAAAAGTTAATAGGTCCCAACTTGATTATTCAATTCTATGCGCAAAAGAATTAGCGTCCAAATTTTACGTACGGAATGTAATTTCTTCCCTTTCCGGTGTCATAGAAATGGGAAATTTGGCAGGAGCATTGATTATGCCATAAATAGGAAAAGCTAATGGGTCCCAACTCGATTATTCAATTCTATGCGCAAAAGAATTGGCGTCGAAATTTTACGTACGGAATGTAATTTCTTCCCTTTCCGGTGTCATAGAAAGGGGAAATTTGGCATGAGCATTGATTATGTCATAAAGAGGAAAAGCTAATGGGTCCCAACTCGATTATTCAATTCTATGCGCAAAAGAATTGGCGTCGAAATTTTACGTACGGAATGTAATTTTTTCACTTTCCGGTGTCATAGAAACGTGAAATTTGGCACAAGCATTGATTATGTCATAAATAGGAAAAGTTAATGGGTCCCAACTGGATTATTCAATTCTATGCGCAAAAGAATTGGCGTCAAAATTTTCCGTACGGAATCTAATTCTCTCACTTCCTGATGTCATTTTATATGAAGGAAACGTCGCATGGTTGCCTCCACGTGGTGTTTCCTGGGTATCGCAGAGAACTATGCAAAATGGTGAACATATGTTTTTCCTCAGTATCTCTAAAGTAACCACGACTTCATAAGATTTTCTGTGTGAACACCAGATAAACACCAGTACCAAATTAACTCGGGGTATATCAGCTAGTCTCCTCTATATAGTGATATGGAGCATGCTGGTAAAACCTGGGTATCTCCTGTATATAATTATATATGTACAGCTGGTATAGGTTATACATCTCTTTGTATATAGTGATATGGAGCATGCTGGTATAACCTGGGTATCTCCTGTATATAATTATATATGTACAGCTGGTATAAGTTATACATCTCCTGTATATAATGATATGGAGCATGCTGGTATAACCTGGGCATCTCCTCTATATAATTATATATGTACAGCTGGTATAAGTTATACATCTCCAGTATACACTGATGTGGAGCATTCTGGTATAACCTGGGCATCTCCTGTATATAATTATATATGTACAGCTGGTATAAGTTATACATCTCCAGTATACACTGATGTGGAGCATTCTGGTATAACCTGGGTATCTCCTGTATATAATTATATATGTACAGCTGGTATAGGTTATACATCTATATATATAAAGCTGAAAGCCCTCACTGACTCACTGACTGACTGACTCACTGACTGACTCACTGACTCACTGACTGACTCGCCAAAAGTTCTCCAACTTCCCGATATCGTAGAAACATGAATTTTGGCACAAGCATAGATTATCTCCAAAATAGGAAAAGTAATTGGGTCCCAACTCGATTATTCAATTCTAGCGCAAAAGAATTGGCGTCGAAATTTTACGTACATAATCTAAATCTGTCACTTCCCAATGTCATAGAAACGTGAAATTTGGCACGAGCATTGATTATGTCATAAATAGGAAAGGTTAATGGGTCCCAACTCGATTGTTCAATTCTATGCGCAAAAGAATTGGCATCCAAATTTTACGTACGGAATGTAATTTCTTCCCTTTCCGGTGTCATAGAAACGTGAAATTTGGCACGGGCATTGATTATGTCATGAATAGGAAAAGTAATTGGGTCCCAACTCGATTATTCAATTCTAGCGCAAAAGAATTGGCGTCAAAATTTTCCGTACGGAATCTAATTCTCTCACTTCCTGATGTCATTTTATATGAAGGATACGTCGCATGGTTGCCTCCCCGTGGTGTTTCCTGGGTATCGCAGAGAACTATGCAAAATGGTGAACATATTTTTTTTCCTCAATATCTCTAAAGTAACCACGACTTCATAAGCTTTTCTGTGTGAACACCAGATAAACACCAGTACCAAATTAACTCGGGGTATATCAGCTAGTCTCCTGTATATAGTGATATGGAGCATGCTGGTATAACCTGGGTATCTCCTGTATATAATTATATATGTACAGCTGGTATAGGTTATACATCTCTTTGTATATAGTGATATGGAGCATGCTGGTATAACCTGGGTATCTCCTGTATATGATTATATATGTACAGCTGGTATAAGTTATACATCTTCTGTACATAGTGATATGGACCATGCTGGTATAACCTGGGCATCTCCTGTATATAATTATATATGTACAGCTGGTATAAGTTATACATCTCCAGTATACACTGATGTGGAGCATTCTGGTATAACCTGGGTATCTCCTGTATATAATTATATATGTACAGCTGGTATAGGTTATACATCTATATATATAAAGCTGAAAGCCCTCACTGACTCACTGACTGACTGACTCACTGACTGACTCACTGACTCACTGACTGACTCGCCAAAAGTTCTCCAACTTCCCGATATCGTAGAAACATGAATTTTGGCACAAGCATAGATTATCTCCAAAATAGGAAAAGTAATTGGGTCCCAACTCGATTATTCAATTCTAGCGCAAAAGAATTGGCGTCGAAATTTTACGTACATAATCTAAATCTGTCACTTCCCAATGTCATAGAAACGTGAAATTTGGCACGAGCATTGATTATGTCATAAATAGGAAAGGTTAATGGGTCCCAACTCGATTGTTCAATTCTATGCGCAAAAGAAGTGGCATCCAAATTTTACGTACGGAATGTAATTTCTTCCCTTTCCGGTGTCATAGAAATGGGAAATTTGGCATGAGCATTGATTATGTCATAAATAGGAAAAGCTAATGGGTCCCAACTCGATTATTCAATTCTATGCGCAAAAGAATTGGCGTCGAAATTTTACGTACGGAATGTAATTTTTTCACTTTCCGGTGTCATAGAAACGTGAAATTTGGCACGAGCATTGATTATGTCATAAATAGGAAAAGCTAATGGGTCCCAACTCGATTATTCAATTCTATGCGCAAAAGAATTGGCGTCGAAATTTTACGTACGGAATGTAATTTTTTCACTTTCCGGTGTCATAGAAACGTGAAATTTGGCATGAGCATTGATTATGTCATAAATAGGAAAAGCTAATGGGTCCCAACTCGATTATTCAATTCTATGCGCAAAAGAATTGGTGTCGAAATTTTACGTACGGAATGTAATTTTTTCACTTTCCGGTGTCATGGAAACAGGAAATTTGGCAGGAGCATTGATTATGTCATAAATAGGAAAAGCTAATGGGTCCCAACTCGATTATTCAATTCTATGCGCAAAAGAATTGGCGTCGAAATTTTACGTACGGAATGTAATTTTTTCACTTTCCGGTGTCATAGAAACGTGAAATTTGGCACGAGCATTGATTATGTCATAAATAGGAAAAGTTCATAGGTCCCAACTCGATTATTCAATTCTAGCGCAAAAGAATTGGCGTCAAAATTTTCCGTACGGAATCTAATTCTCTCACTTCCTGATGTCATTTTATATGAAGGAAACGTCGCATGGTTTCCTCCACGTGGTGTTTCCTGGGTATCGCAGAGAACTATGCAAAATGGTGAACATATTTTTTTTCCTCAATATCTCTAAAGTAACCACAACTTCATAAGCTTTTCTGTGTGAACACCAGATAAACACCAGTACCAAATTAACTCGGGGTATATCAGCTAGTCTCCTGTATATAGTGATATGGAGCATGCTGGTATAACCTGGGTATCTCCTGTATATAATTATATATGTACAGCTGGTATAGGTTATACATCTCTTTGTATATAGTGATATGGAGCATGCTGGTATAACCTGGGTATCTCCTGTATATAATTATATATGTACAGCTGGTATAAGTTATATATCTCCTGTATATAATGATATGGAGCATGCTGGTATAACCTGGGCATCTCCTGTATATAATTATATATGTACAGCTGGTATAAGTTATACATCTCCAGTATACACTGATGTGGAGCATTCTGGTATAACCTGGGTATCTCCTGTATATAATTATATATGTACAGCTGGTATAGGTTATACATCTGTCTGTATATAATGATATGGACCATGCTGGTATAACCTGGGTATCTCCTGTATATAATTATATATGTACAGCTGGTATAGGTTATACATCTCCTGTATATAGTGATATGGAGCATGCTGGTATAACCTGGGTATCTCCTGTATATAATTATATATGTACAGCTAGTATAAGTTATACATCTCCTGTATATAGTGATATGGAGCATGCTGGTATAACCTGGGTATCTCCTGTATATAATTATATATGTACAGCTGGTATAAGTTATACATCTCTTGTATATAGTGATATGGAGCATGCTGGTATAACCTGGGTATCCCCTGTATATAATTATATATGTACAGCTGGTATAGGTTAAAAATCTCCTGTATATAGTGATATGGAGCATGATGGTATAACCTGGGTATCTCCTGTGTGTGTGTGTATTTGTATATGTGTAAAATATATATATATATATATATATATATATATTTAAATAAAAATATTAATATATTACGCAGCTGCTATAACTTATACCAGCTATACATACATAATTACACTCCCTTCTGTACTCACCTCTGCAGCGATGTCTAGGCAGTCTGTAAATGAAAGTCCCGATTCTTTGATCACATGACCGGTGCCAGCTAATGTGATTCGCAACCAAAGGTCCTTCACTCTTATTTACCGGCTGTGCATGCATCGCTCCTGAGGTGAGTAGAGCCACACTAGCTCCTCCCCCTGGTAATCTCGGCTGGCAGTGACTGATAGACTGCAGCTCTGACCACTCACAGTCGCAGCCTATCAGTGGGAGGAGCGCACCGTAGGAGTCTGCAACCTGTAATTGGCTGCCGACTCCACGTGTAACAGCCCTCCCCTCTGCAAGTGCCGACCTGCGCTGCTGCCTCCCCACCTCCCTCCGCCTCCCGCAACAGACACATTGTTGGCCGCAGTGATCACGTGCCCGACAGTGCCGAAATGCACACACTGTACATTTTGAATATGGCAGGGCCTCTGGGCCCCTCAGCGCAGGGGCCAGGTCGCCATTGCGAACCCTCACGGTACGCCAGTGCTGTGGCTGTTGCACTAATTTACTAATGTCAGTTATGGCAACCCACTTACCTACCCACCCACTCATTTACCTACCCACCCACTCACTTACCTACCCATCTACCCACTTACCTACCCACCCACTCGCATTCATTATTCATAGAAAAAATTGGGAGAAATATTCTCTGTGACCCAGATTCGCCACGAGCGGCCGGCAGATCACAAGCGTTCACCCTCCACCTTCAAATTCAGTATATTGTGACAGCCTAGCAAAACTCTCAAAGTCTGCAATCCACATCCAACCACTGGGCGACCGCATGTAGACCCGTGCACCAGGGACATCTTGCCATAGGGTACTGTGAACTCGTCGTCTCGTGCTACACAATGAGCGGAGAGGATGGACAAGGACGCACTCATCAATGTCCATCAGCCTTTGTACTAAGTGACTGACTGAGCGCTCTGTCATTCAGGGGATCTCCTCCACAACGCTGCCAACTCTGCTTTTGGCGTTGGTGAATATTTCTCTGTGGCGTTCCAGCTGGTCGGCACCGTATTCTTCATTGTCTGGTATGCTTTTGGTAAGTTCTTAATGAAAAGTGACTAATAATGGAATTTTACAGAAATCAATGTTAATAGAATCCAAAATGTTTTGAGCAATAAACAATAAGAGCCCTAAAAAAGGAAAGACTAGCAGGATTATAGTACGGGGCAAAGAGGAGTGCTAAAGCTCCTTGGGGTCCAGCTAGAATTTACTTTGAACCACACTGAATGGCCCCTTCATTAGAGCCCCGGCCCTCTCATGATTACCTATGTGGAGATCCTCCCCGTGACCCCGGAGTGCAGCATCACATGACAAGTCTTCTGTGGATCCGTGTCAACCACATGGAATCCTGCGCTTACTTACACCGTATCTACTAATAAAGAGACTGACCCCAAGTTTGGATGAATCAAGGCAGCGGTATTTATTATCGGGTTTTTTACCACTTGGGGAATAAAATGACCAATAAACCACTTAATTTTAATATAACTTCTGTCTTGAAGACATGATATATTACTAAGACAGTCCCCAAGTACACCTGTCCACCCGCCTAATGCTGGCGACAATCCCCCATTAACAATACCGCCACAATCGGGGGGGAGGGGGGGAGCTGCTTCTCTCAGCCAAAGATGGCCCTTCCACCTCTGCTGCTGCCTAAATCACCTCTGGTAAGGCCCCACCTGCTGGACCTGCACCAATCCACATCTGCTGCCAGGCTCTCTGCCCTGCCTGGCAACCGGATGAGTGTTCCCGCCATTTTCTTAGAGGAGTGCCGCCCCATAATGCCTGATAACTGATGTGAATGAAGGGAACGTTCCTGACCCGCGCAGCTCCCTCCATTCACTTCTATGAGAGCTCTTAAAACAGCCAAGTATGCTCCAATAGAAAAGGGAATGTAGAAAGCGGCACTGCCAGCCCTCCATTCACAGCGGCTGTTCTGGAGATACGGCCGGGTCCGGTCGTGGGGATCCACATTCATTATGGCATATCTTGTAGAGATGAGAAGATCTCTAAGTCATGGTTGTATCGTCATGGGTTATACAGGACTCCGCGTAAACCTACCGCATCACTTAAAGGGATTGTGATGTCACTGTTCCCAAACGTTCAGTTCTGCAGTGAATAGTCATGTCTGACATTCTGGTTGCTAGGGTCATCCTGCCTAACAACCACGAACTCTTCCATGAGGTTGTCAGGCAATGCATTACCTAGCAACCACTATGATACTACATATTGTGGTCTGCTCTATGTAATAAGATGTATATAAATGTGTACCTTCTGTCCCATTATAGGAGGCGTTCACAGTGTATTCTGGGCGGTAGGCTCCGCCAGCAGCCTTATTGTAGGGATGGTGATGATCATGAATTGTGAGTATTAGGAGAATTTCACCGCACAATTATATCTACTGTGGCAAGGGGGTTTCTCGTCTGCCAATCGCTGACCTCTCAGACCGGAAATGGGCACCAGCAGTGTAGAAATACTCCAGGATGCCCACCAGCATTTGTCAGTACAGCAACGTAGACGGCGTACACAGCATATCACACAAAGACCATAATTCAGCGTATACAAACCAACAGGGTCCTGTCACTAACCCCGCCTAGAGGGCTTCTTCCTCTGTCAGACAGGTGACAGGCCCAACTGGTCTGCACCGGACCTCCGACTCCAAGTCCCTTACGCGGCTCCTTAACCACCTCTCTGGCTAGCAGCCAGCTTTCTATCTCTCTAGAGTGTGGCAGGATCTACTCCTTTGATGTTAGGTCCTGTCACACCCATAGGTGTTAACCCTTTCAGACAGGCTAAGGTTAAAAAAACAAAAGCAGTAATCTGCACTCCAAGGCCCTCTACAGGCCACTCTTGGTACTGCTTTACCACACTACATAGGAGAACATGATAGAAAAACGTCTTTTCCGTATCTTAAAGGGGTATTCCCATCTTATAAAGTGATGCGTAATGAACGAGGGGGGTGGGGAGGGTTAAATAATTTTGATTAGAACTATAAATGAATAATATTCTCTTTGGGGTTTCAGGTTCCAGGTGTCATTTGGGCTGTCTGCGGAGAGCCTTGAGACACGGCCCTCACTTCCCGATGCCTCTTTGGCCGCTCCTGATTACTTGTTCGATTGTGGTGGCATTTTCTGTAATATGTAAGTGTCTATACCTTGGTAATGACTCGGCCTTCCGCTTTTTGGACATACTCCTGAGCACAACTATCTACATTCACTACCAATTTTACCACCAGTCTCTCTCTTCAAGTCCGTGTTTTAGAATTCTTTTTGAGACTGTCTAGATCCTTATATTACAGTTGGGTGACTCTGGTTTTGCTAATATGAGATTCGTTTTCTTCCTTCTAGACAAAGGCTAATTTGCATATTGTTGTTCCCATGAAGCATTGACTGAAAAATAGGTCTCTTCAGTGAGAACTAGTATGCTGCTGATAGTCTAGATAATATTGTTCTACACTGAATGGCTACTTTATTAGAGACCCCCATCTAGTAGCGGTGGACCTCCTTTGGCCTTCAGAATCACAATTATTGTGGTGTAGATTCCACTAAGTGATGAATTTGTTCATCAGGAATCTCGGCCCCTGCGGACAGGAATTTTCTTGTAGTTGCCGCAGATTAGATGGAGGTGCTGACATGTTCTGTTCGGCAGACAGGAAGGGGTAGGGGTGCCTCCAGCCTTTCTTCTGCCTGAGGTGAATAGTGAAATGGTATCCCCCACCCAAAAAAAACATTACCTCACTGACAACAAAGAAAGCGTAATTATATTATATATAAACTAATAACCCAATAAAAGAATTAAAATGCTCTCTATCTCTCTCTCTCATATCTATCGCTCTCATATATCTCTCATATCTATCTCTCTCTCATATCTCTTTCTATCTCTATCTCTCTCATATCTATCTCTATCTCTCTCTCATATCTCTCTCTATCTCTCTCTCATATCTCTCTCTATCTCTCTCTCATATCTATCTATCTCTCTCATATCTATCTCTCTCTCTCATATCTCTCTCTCTCTCATATCTATATCTATCTCTCTCTCCCATATCTATCTTTATCTCTCATATCTATCTCTATCTCTCTCATATCTCTATCTCTCTCTCATATCTATCTATCTATCTATCTATCTATCTATCTATCTCTCTCTCTCATATCTCTCTATCTATCTTTCTCTCTCATATCTATCTCATATCTATCTATCTATCTATCTATCTATCTATCTATCTATCTATCTATCTATCTATCTCATAGCTATCTCATATCTATCTATCTCATATCTATCTATCTCTCTCATATCTATCTCTATCTCTCTCTCATATCTCTCTATCTCTCTCTCATATCTCTCTCTATCTCTCTCTCATATCTATCTATCTATCTCTCTCTCTCATATCTCTCTCTCTCTCATATCTATATCTATCTCTCTCTCCCATATCTATCTTTATCTCTCATATCTATCTCTATCTCTCTCATATCTCTATCTCTCTCTCATATCTCTCTCTCTCATATCTATCTATCTATCTCTCTCTCTCTCTCTCTCATATCTCTCTATCTATCTTTCTCTCTCATATCTATCTCATATCTATCTATCTATCTATCTATCTATCTATCTATCTATCTATCTATCTATCTCATACCTATCTCATATCTATCTATCTCATATCTATCTATCTATCTCATATCTATCTATCTATCTATCTATCTATCTATCTATCTATCTATCTATCTCATACCTATCTCATATCTATCTATCTCATATCTATCTATCTATCTCATACCTATCTCATATCTATCTATCTCATATCTATCTATCTATCTATCTATCTATCTATCTATCTATCTATCTATCTATATATCTATCTATCTATCTATCTATCTATCTTAGAACAGTTCATTACATGAATGCAGTACCAGAATCAAGCTCGCAACATAAATACAATACCAGAACCAACATCATAAGTACAGCACCAGAACCAAGTTCAATAAAGAGATCAACTCTCAAGCCAGCTATCTTGTGCTTCCTAAAGGACCTGAACAATGGTAAAGTATGATGGGAGTTGTCAGTTCACAAACAAGAATGCTACTACCCATCATCACTCTACAGCTCATACAGTGACTACATGACTGATGAGAGGCAGAAGTGACAAAATAAACAATGAAACTGTGACTCAAACATGACATCATCTCTAACTAACACAGTGGTTTTCTTTTCCATCTAGTCCAGAGCAACATGACAACTTCTCCTGGATACAATTTTTCTCTTCAGATGTTGCCCCACTAATGTCTTTAATTCTTTGCGTTTTCATATCCATAATCCTTATATTAAGATGGTTCCCCTAAATACTGTATAAGGCCTTAGTCAGACGGGCGTTTTTAGCCGCGATTTGCGCATGCGCATGCGTCCGGCGATTTTATAAAACCATTGCTTTGCAATGGTATCGGACACATGAACGCTTTTTATGCGCTCGTCCGATAAATTATAGAACAAAAAATCGCAGATCGCACCTATCTGCGATCTGCGATTCCTGTTCTCTTCTGTATATGCGCTCAATGGGGCCGGCGGCAGCAGCGCCGACCCCATTGGGAACATATAGTAGACAAATCATTCTTCTCTGCCACAGCTGTAACAGGTGTGGCAGAGAAGAACAATGTTTGCCCATTGAATTCAATGGAGCGGCAATACAGCCGCTCCATTGAAAGCAATGGGCTGCCGGCGTGCGCGGGGTGAATTGTCGGGAAGGGGTTAAATATATAAGCCCTTCCCTGCAATTCATCCTAAAATGTGTTAAAATAAAAAAAAATTGTATACTCACCTTTCCGCTGCAGCCGGAGTCCAGCCGCAGCCGCAGTCAGTTCTCCTGAACTGCTTCTTGGCACTATTCAGCCGGTGGGGCTTTAAAATCCCCGCCTGCTGAATGATCTGCCTCTGATTGGTCACAGCCCTGACCAATCAGAGGCTGAAAACACTCACACACCCATTCATGAATTCATGAATGGGTGAGTGACTGCTGCCTCTCAGCGCTGAGCCAATCAGGGGCAGGTCTGACTCACATCCATTCATGTGAATGGATATTTAAGCCCTTACCGACAATTCATCCCGGGCTCGCCCGCAGCGCATTGCTTTCAATGGAGCCGGCTGTATTGCCGTCTCCATTGAATGCAATGCGCTGGACAGCTCCGGCCCGTTTCTAATGAAACGCGGCTAGGAGCAGATTTTTGGGCGATTTGCGGGCGACTTGCGCGCACCGGTCACGTGATTTGCGGATGCGCATCCGTCATGCGATCCGCAAATCGCGCGAAAAAACGCCCGTCTGACTAAGGCCTAATAGTGCTATTTACAGCGTCCTCTAAGTCATAAATAAGAGTAGCCATATAGAAGGTGCAGGGTGAGTGTGCAGGGACCCCAGCATGGCTTCCTGCATTGCCAATGCTGCTTTTGGCCTTGGTCAAACGGGCGTTTTTTCGCGCGATTTGCGCATCGCATTACGGATGCGCATGCGCAAATCGCGTGACCAGCGCCGAAAAATCGCCCGAAAATCTGCTCCTAGCCGCGTTTCATTAGAAACGGGCCGGAGCTGTCCAGCGCATTGCATTCAATGGGGCCGGCAATACAGCCGGCTCCATTGAAAGCAATGCGCTGCGGACAGCGCTGGATGAATTGTCGGGAAGGGCTTAAATATATAAGCCCTTCCCTGCAATTCATCCAGAAAAGTGTTAAAATAAAAAATATATATATACTCACCTGCTCCCGGCAGCCGGAGATCCGCGCGGCCGGCCTGCAGTGGGTGTGAAGGGGGTGTGACTCAGACTTGCCCCTAATTGGCTCAGCGCTGAGCCAATCAGAGGCAGGTCTCAGTCACACCCATTCATGAATTCATATTATATATTTAAGCCCTTCCCGACAATTCATCCAGCGCACGCCGGCAGCCCATTGCTTTCAATGGAGCGGGCTGTATTGCCGGCTCCATTGAATTTAATGGGCAAACATCGTTCTTCTCTGCCACAGCTGTTACAGCTGTGGCAGAGAAGAATGATTTGTCTTCTATATGTTCTCAATGGGGTCGGCGCTGCTGCCACCGGCCCCATTGAGCGCATATAGAGAAGAGAACAGGAATCGCAGATCGCAGATAGGTGCAATCTGCGATTTCTGTTCTATAATTTATCGGACGAGCGCATAAAAAGCGCTCATGTGTCCGATACCATTGCTAAGCAATGGTTTTATAAAATTGCCGGACGCATGCGCAAATCGGGCGAAAAAACGCCCGTCTGACTAAGGCCTTTAATTGTATCTGCGTCTTAAATCTGTGGATACATTGAACTTTAGATTTTGGGCAGCCCACTGATCTCAGGCAGCCAACAGCCCTTTTGAGTTGCCTGCAGTAGGGAAGGGGCACCACTGGAGACAAAGTACTCAACTCTCCTCATAGATGCAGCACCTCTGGAAAGGGGTCATTGATTCATGCTGCTCTCACCAAATTCTGACCTCCCATCCGCACGATGCAACAGAAATTTGGATCCATCTGACCAGGCGATGGTTTTCCGCTGCTCGGTGATACAAGTTTTGCCCCCTGGAGTCTCGTCTTTTTGTGTCTCTTGGGCACAATGGTGCTGGAGCTGGTGGTCTTGACTGTGCAGTGCCTGTTGGTCCGAACGATTCTTGACATCCTCCTCTGACCGCTTTTAGTGACAGTTCGTTTCCTGCCACAGGATCGCCTTTCGCAGAATGTTTTTTTTCTCAGTCATGCCATTCTCTGTATACTCTCCACACTCTTACATGATGAAACCCCCTGCGGTTGGCAGTGATATCCAGGCCCTCGGCTAGTCCAGCACCGATTACCACTTTGTTGGAAGTCCCTCAGATCGCTGGATTTTCCCATTTAATGTGGATTTACACTGAAACTGATAGATGGAAAACTTGTCCCGCAATTTTATGCCGCACTCCGGGTCACGGCGCTATTTTCCAAACAGGGAAACCCCAAATGTGAGAGGGCAGAGGGCTCTTATAAAGGTCCAGGGGCTTTAATAAAGGGCCATTCAGTGTATATTAACCTAGAGATTCCCGTGTAGGATGTGACGTATATCGATGTATGCATCAGGGCTCCCACCCACTGGCGTTTTTTTCTCCACTGCGATGCGATTCTAAAGTTAAAGTCTCGCATCGCAGTGCGAGATAAATGCAGGCAGATATCCCAAAATTGCTGGGATATCGCTGCGACATCGCCAGTCTTTTCAATGGGGCCAGCGGCAGCAGCGCTAGCCCCATTGAAAAGATATGGAGAATGCCGCGGACTTCTGCCACAGCTGTGACAGCTGTCACAGCTGTGGCAGAAGTCAGCAGCATGCTATGCCATTGCTTTCAATGGGATCGGCACTGCTGCCGATCCCATTGAAAGCAGTGGTTTCTGACAAGCCCCGCAGAATGATTATCGGAGAAGGGCTTGAAATATAAACCCTTCCCCGATAATCATAAAAAAGTGGTTAAAAAAATAATTAAAAAGTTACTCACCTCTCCTGCTGTCAGCTGCGTCCTCCGGCTGGCTCCCCGGCACTGCTACTGAGCTCTTTGTGCAGATTGGCTGAGGGCTCAGCCAATAGCAGCTACTGCTTAGCTATTGGCTGAGTGCTCAGCCAATGACAGATAGCTCTTAGCTATTCATTCATGAATAGCAATATCTTAGCTATTCATGAATGAATAGCTAAGAGCTATCTGCCATTGGCTGAGTGATCAGCCAATAGCTAAGCAGTAGCTGCTATTGGCTGAGCCCTCAGCCAATCTGCACAGCCCTTTCAGGAGGCAGGGATTTTTAAATCCCCATCTGCTGAAAGAGCTCAGCAGCAGTGCCGGGGAGCCAGCCGGAGGACGCAGCTGACAGCAGGAGAGGTGAGTAACTTTTTTATTATTTTTTTAACCACTTTTTTATGATTATCGGGGAAGGGTTTATATTTCAAGCCCTTCTCCGATAATCATTCTGCAGGGCTTGTCAGAAACCACTGCTTTCAATGGGATCGGCAGCAGTGCCGATCCCATTGAAAGCAATGGGATAGCATGCCGCTGACTTCTGCCACAGCTGTGACAGCTGTCACAGCTGTGGCAGAAGTCCGCGGCATTCTCCATATCTTTTCAATGGGGCTAGCGCTGCTGCCACTGGCCCCATTGAGAAGACTGTTGCAGCGATATCGCTGCGATTTCTCGCACTGCTCCGCGAGAGTTTTCACTTACTCTCGCAGCGCAGTGGAGAAAAAAACGCTAGTGGGTGGGAGCCCTTAGGGTCTCACATATTGGTTCCTTACTTCAGTCTGTAGATGATGACACTCAAGTGATTTCTTTTATTTCTTCAGATCATGACATCACAAAGATTTGGACGAAGTGGTACCTTGTGGCGGCACTGATGTCCCTGGCTGTACGGTTTGGACTCCTAGGCTTCTATTGTACGTCCTGGGTTCTATAGTGCGATGCTAACACAAGAAGTGGACAGACATGACTTTAGGGGAAGTTGTGGCAGGACAATACTGCTGCCTCCATGGGTCACAGAGATGACCTACGTCCCTTAGTGAGCAGCCATACGTGCTTTACGGCAGTCACTAAGGGGCCTTAGGTGTGTGCGGGGGGCCTGATCTAAGGCTGGCACAGGAATGTCTGACAGCCGGAGCCTTGCGCTAACAGCTGGGAGTCGAGAAACCTTTTAACCCTTTATATGCCACAATCAATAGCGACCGTGGCATGTAACCGGGTAACAGTAGATAACAGTGGCAATGCGATCGCAGGGTGCCGATGGGTTACCATGGCGGTCAGAGGCCTCTGGATCTGCCAGACATACTAATCGGTCAAAAGTATACTATACTGAACCAGAAATCCAACGATCACCTCTTCAAATCCTTGTGAGCGATAAAAAATGTGTTAAAAAAAAAGTTCAATTACATTTAATAAAAATAAAAAAAGGTAAAACCCTACTTTTTTATAACAGCCCCTTTATCATAGAAAAAATTAAAAAGGACAAGCAAAACCCATGACTTATCACCGCAATCACCTATGACATATCACCGCAATCACCTATGACCTATCACCGCGATCACCTATGACATATCACCGCAATCACCTATGACATATCACCGCAATCACCTATGACATATCACCGCAATCACCTATGACCTATCACCGCAATCACCTATGACCTATCACCGCAATCACCTATGACATATCACCGCAATCACCTATGACCTATCACCGCAATGACCTATCACCGCAATCACCTATGACCTATCACCGCAATCACCTATGACATATCACCGCAATCACCTATGACATATCACCGCAATCACCTATGACATATCACCGCAATCACCTATGACCTATCACCGCAATCACCTATGACATATCACCGCAATCACCTATGACCTATCACCGCAATGACCTATCACCGCAATCACCTATGACCTATCACCGCAATCACCTATGACATATCACCGCAATCACCTATGACATATCACCGCAATCACCTATGACATATCACCGCAATCACCTATGACCTATCACCGCGATCACCTATGACATATCACCGCAATCACCTATGACATATCACCGCAATCACCTATGACATATCACCGCAATCACCCATGACATATCACCGCCATCACCTATGACCTATCACCGCAATCACCTATGACCTATCACCGCGATCACCTATGACATATCACCGCAATCACCCATGACATATCACCGCCATCACCTATGACATATCACCGCCATCACCTATGACCTATCACCGCGATCATAATGACCCGAACTATAAAGCATCATGTCCGTAATCCAACAGGCTGAACAGTGGAAAAAAAGAAATAAACAGTGGAAAAAACGTAAAAAGTGGTTAAAAAGCCACATGTTCCTGAAAATGGCACCAATGGAAACTACAACTCCTGTCACAAAGAGCAGCGCCTCCCACAGCGCCGCGGGCGGGACGCTACAAATGTTTGGGATCTTGGATGCAAATAGAATAATTGTAAGCGTTTTTATTGCAGAAAAATAGTAACCCATTAAAACAAACGACATAAATGTGTAATCGCCGTTACCGTGACGACCTTCAGAGGAAAGGGAACGCTTCATTTATCGCCATCACCATGACGACCTTCAGAGGATAGGGAACGCTTCATTTATACCCCAAAAAGAAAAACGAAAAAAGGTGACATTTCAGTCCTTCCTTCGCCTCCCAAAAAAATGAATAGAGGTCAAACAATCCATCATACGTGCCCCAAGGCTGCACCCTTAGATCGCGTGTCAAACTCAAAGCCCGCGGGCCGAATCCTGCCTGCTGCATCATTTTATGACCCGTGACAAGTTCTGCACGCAAATAGGACAGGCTTTCTGCTTTCCCCGGAGGACACAGCCAGCGCTGGGCAGATGGGCAGTGCCAGCACAGGGAGGGGGTGCCATCTTAGATTCTGAGCTCCGGCACACCTCCACACCGCTCTGTTCAACAACTACTAGGTGGTGGCACAGCTCGGGCATCTCAGACAGCCGTACCCAACACCCTCACCACCCGCCAAGGTCGGAAGCTCTGTGCTGACGATGTATAAGGGGAGAACCCCCATCATAGTGCAGAGCGCTCCGGAGCCGTGCGAGGGGTGGCTACATGTAGCGCTCATTCACACCGGCGGGTGCATTTTGGTCAGTGAAATACACAGTGTGTACAGGTGTGCGCTCGCTGCATATTTGGACCTTCTGGCCTTCTTCACATGAGCGTGACTAATGATGCTCACCAGAGGAGGACGTGATTGTGCCCTGAATGAAGTTGATCCCGTCCTCTGACGAACGGATCCGCGCTATTTACTGTTTTTGCCCCGCTCCCGTTCACAGCGGCACAGGAGATCACCTGCGTCATGTTTGAACAGGCGGGGCAATCTATTGAGCAGGTGTAGATAGTACAGTTGTGTTCTGGACCCGGCCGGATTTGCCACACCTTAGACTCCTCGGATGTGCAAATGCAGCCCAAGATACAGCATGACGTGTGTTTTTGACGTCAGGCAATTGGAGTGCAGCCATTGAACCTACGGGTTTTAATGGTTGCGGTTCCCGCGGCTCACGCGTGCCATAATGCTTGTATGGAGGAGGCCTCTTTTATTTTGTATTTAGCACATACACAAAAAATAAGCACCAGAAGGTCACAGGGATTTCATCTGCTTTCTGCGTATTTACACGATTGAACGGACATTAATGTGCGATCTCAGTCAGTAACACGGAGCCAAATAGGACGTGATGTGTGAAGAACCCATGTCTGAATACCCCAATGCAAATCAATGGGGTGTAAGACGTCTGTATTGTGGGCATTATACAGGCTGCTCATAGGCCCGTGGGAATGAGCCTTGACCCGGGGAGGGCAGAACCCCCTTCGCTGTAGCCACCTTCAACCCCTTTTCCCCAATAAAAACACTAAGGGCTCATGTCCACGGGCAAAATATGATTTAAGATCCGCAGCGGATCTCCCGCATGCGGATCCGCATCCCATAGGGATGCATTGACCACCCGCGGGGTAGATAAATACCCGCGGATCGTCAATAAAAGGGATTTAAAAAAAAATGGAGCATGGAAAAATCCGGACCATGCTCCATTTTCGTGCGGGTCTCCCGCGGGGACGGCTCCCGCGGGCTTCTATTGAAGCCTATGGAAGCTGTCCGGATCCGCGGGAGACCTAAAATAGGAATTTTAAGTATTTACCATCCGTAGCGGACCGGGAAGGTCTCCTCTTCCTCACGGCCGCATCTCCCTTGCTTCGGCTCGGCGGATGTGCCCGGCGCATGCGCGCGGCACGTCGACGACGTGCCGGCGACGTGCCGCCGGCGTCAGGAATTCATCCGCCGGCCGAAAATGAAGATCCGGCCGTGAGGAACAGCTGACCTTCCCCGCCCGCTACGGATAGGTAAATGCTTTTAAATTTCTATTTTCAGCGCTCATGTCCGCGGGGCAGGAGGGACCCGCTGCAGATTCTCCATGGAGAATCTGCAGCGGATCTGATTTTCCCCGTGGACATGAGGCCTTAGTCTTTTCTTTGGCTAAATTGGCCACAGCAGCCAGTTTATGAACAAACAATGAATGACATATAAATACAACGTACGAGGGGGGAGTCCTTGGAGTCACGAAATCTGGTGCAACCATAAAACAATAACTTAGCCCCACAGCCGGACAGAAAGGCTCAAGGGCAACAGGCCGCCGATTGGGTGGCTACCACTACCGTCACTTAAGCCGGAGGGAGTCTACTGCCCCCTCCACAGCCAAGTAATCGCACCAGACACCATACCAATATCTAAGGAGGGAGTCTAAGCAGGTGAGCCCATGCCCACCCAACTCCCCCCCCCCCATACAATTTCCAACGACTCCAAGGACCCCCCACCCGCCAAGCTGCCATGACAAAACAAGGTACCCCCACACCTCTCACCAAACCATACGGGCGGGAGGGGGGGACTCAAAATTTCCCAGAACAAGATAGCCCCTGCATCCACCCCTCTCCTTATATAACCCCCCGCCTCCTACCCTTTCTACCAATCCCAGTAAACTACCCCTAATTCCACAAACCTCCTTAACTTTTCCTTAACACTTTCTTTACCTCCCCCTTTCCCTTAGGTTGTCTGCCCTCCCCCCCCTCCCCCCCCCCCCTTCCACTCTATGGGGCCTTTGTCCCCTGCGTTACTGCCTTAGACTTTATAAACGGTCTGTTGAGGGCGACCATAATACTGAAGCGGCCCTCGATGAAAATGCGTTTGACACCCCTGCATTAAAAGATACAACTCAACCCACAAAAAACAAAGCCCCGTGCGGCTATACTGACAAAAAAAAAAAATGTCATGGCTTTTGGAAGGATGTGCCGATGTAAAAACGAAAAACTGCCTGGGCATTAAGGTGAAAAATAGGCCAGTTACTAAGGGGTTAATCAGGGGCAGAACAATCAATGAACCCACCATTGCTGATACTTGTCTTCTGTATAGGGCTGCCCTGCACAGTGGCTCTCCAAGGGGCGGGGTTTATGCTAATTTGGACTAATGTGGGCGTTCCTCTGTAATCTGGGGGGGCAGGTGTAGGCCTTAGAATATCCCCATAATGTATATTTAGTAAGTAGGGATGTGCCTCGTCCACCGCGGATCTTCTATGACCTGTAAGACTGTGTGAGCGATCCAACTTAATGCAAGAATTAATTATTTTTAAAAGCTTTCATTTAATTATTGGAAAAATATAAATGAAGTAAAAAAGAGAAAAATTCCTCAGATTTATAAAAAAAATAGGAAATAAAAGCATATTTGGTATGGCTGCGTTCAGAGCTGTCCGACCTATAAAAGTAATGCATCATTCATTTGGCACGGTGAACGTTGTCAGTATCTGCCCGCTCGTCTCTAAAGATTCGGGTGCCAGCGCGGGTGACAGGTGAGTTGTGGTGGTGAGCAGGGGGGAGTGGGGGAAAGAAAGAGGGAGAGAGGGATCTCCCCTCCGCTCCTCCCCGCTCTCCCCCGCCCCCCGCCGGCACCCGAATCTTTACAGACGAGTGGGCAGTTACTCGGCTAAGGCACTACTCGCTCATCTCTAAATAAAAGCGATCAAAAATTTACACAAACTAAAAAATGGCAACAATAAAGACTACAGAACATCCTTCAAAAAACAAGCCCTCCCCCAGGTATATCAGCAGGAGAGGAAAAAGAGATGGCGGTAGAAAATAATTGTATTTTTTCCAAATAGTTTTTTTAAGTCCTTCAGCAAAAGTCAATATAAAAAAATTGATATATAAAATTGATCTCCCCAAACTCGTAGGGCCCGCAGTATAACCTCGCCATGTCATTGTGACGCTGTGTGAATGCTCTATGAACAAGACCCACGCTAAGATATAAGTGCAGTTTTTTTTTCTTCTATCTCACGCCACTTAGAAAACGTTTTTCAGTAAATTACGGTAAATTTTACCATTGAAAAATACAAGTCAAAAAGTTATCATTTTTTTGAAAGTGAGAAGGTAAAAAAGAAAATGGAAAAAAGGAGGGCCGCGTTCTTAAGGGGTTGAAAAAATAAACAGAATGGAAAAACCGCGAGTGTCGGATGTCGGTTTTTAATTTGTTTTTTTTTTATTTAAATGATTTTTTCCTGCCTTTTAGAAAAGCTAAAAGGTTTTTATGAATTCTTTGTGACATTTTACATCACATCTTTACTCTTGTTGTAGATTGTAAACCCAAGAGAAGTGAGAAAAACTACGAGAGCGCGAGTACCAACCCCATCTAACGGCTCCGCGGCCGTGAGGCCCTCCCCCCGTCCCCGAGCGCCGGCCAGGCTGTGGTTTCTGTGCTTTTATTATTTAACATTCGCACCTTCAGTTATCGGGACATTTTATGTGAATTTTATATACGATAATGAAATAATATACATTTAAGCACCCAGAACATGGCGGGGCTGCGACGGACGGGGGCTTTTTTGCTGCTAATTGTGCCTTTTAAATGGAGGAAAAAGGGAAATTCATCGTGGACAACCCAGTTATAAGACTAATCGTCTCAGGAATGGAGCTGTGGTCCATAGAGGTATACGCATCCGTTCTGGTTGTGACACAATAGGACTCCTTGGCTGTGCAGGCATGATGAGCGGGACTGGGGACGATGTTTGGTCACATTACATGTCACTCACTAAACCAGTGCTGGAATACTCCTTTAAATTTACAATCTCCAACAAAGCTACCGGGATCCGAGTTTTCTCATGTGTCCAAATTAATTAGCGATGATCATCGATGAAAGAACAAGAGAAATCAACTGTGAGAAGTCACTTTTGTCGTCTTTCTGAGCGACCAATTCAGTATTAACTTTTTTTAATAGTGCAAAGCAGAACAAAGAAAAGGTATAATGTCCAATCACTGTGGAGAACGCTGCAGAAGTGACCAATCAGTGCAAAGTGTTAGTGCTGATGAATGAATAAATTACTACTTTGGTAAGAGTGAAAGAATGTGAATGCAATGACTAAATACCATCTTTAGATAATGCTAAAGCCCTAACTACAAGGACCGCTCAGACAGGGTTTGTGCTGCTTTAGGAGATTCAGATTAAGTTATATTAACCCTTTGAATAACTTTCACAGCAGTCAACACAGTGAAGTGGTGGCAGTGCGCTGGGCTGTACCGTCCCGCTGGTGTGATGTGGTGTTGCAGTCTAGACCCCAAATCAGAAATGTCCAGGAGATGGGGGAGGCAATATGGTTCATACTTGTGCAGAATAAACTTGGTGGTTATATTTAAAGGGGTTTTCCAGGGAGAATACTATTGATGTCCTATCCTCAGGATAGGTCATCAATAGTTGATCAGCTGGGGTCTGTTGCTCAGGACCCCGACTGATCAGTTGAGCGGGCGCTTGCTGTCAGCACCGCAAATACACAGAGATCGGAGCTGAAGCAGTGGAAGAGTCTGCTCCGACCTATGTGTAGTGGCCGGCGCTTGTAACTGCAGGTTTGAGTCTCATTGAAGTTTCTCCAAGTTTGTATCTCCGAAGCCTCATCTGCCAACCCTCAGGGCTCATCACTGGTCATCACAATGGCATCACACCTGGTAAACCATCCAGCTGTCCTATCTGCTCAGATGGGGGCGATGTACTAACGCTGTGTAATAATTAACCTGCAGACTACATAGGGGCAGGTTTACCCTGTTTGGTATTTCATTCATAAGTAAACTATGTGCTGGTGTCTGTGACAAAAATCTATTAACTGACTCAAGTCTCTTAAGTGCTGGTGGCACCTTTATGCTTCGAGCTGGCATGTTTTCAAGTTCCTGGCATGAATTATTATAAATCTGATTGGACAACAAGACCACACCCACTAATGATAGGCCCCACCCCCTTTTAAAAAGTGCCACAGTTCAATGTAAAACTTTTTGTATGTTTAGAAATCTTACATGGAAAAATTAAACCCTACGCCCCACAAATGATTATCACAGCGGCTCTGCGGTATGATAGAACTGGCGCATCTTCAGACTGTGTAATCTACTTCACTTTCTACCACCCACTAGTTGCAATTTTTGGCAAATATTTAGGCCACACCTACTTTCCTATGAAGTCACGGCTCTTTTTTGTAGAGTTTTGAAAAGTTTCTAAAGGTGTCTAAAACATATAAATGTGGTGAAAAGCTGATAAAACCGTTTTCTGGTGCATTTTCAATAGTAAATCTGCCCTGGTAAGTTTATTCAGCGGGGTGTCAGGGCACCGGGTATAAGCATACAGCAGCAGGATCACTGCAGTTCTTCCCAGCTGTATTGGTAATCAGTGATTGGGGTGTGAGTAACCTCTGGATACCAGGTACCCAACTTGGAAATATTCCCATTAACTCCTTCACTACCAATAACCAAATCACTTCCATTGTAAATGTATTCTATGGTGTCCAAGTATATATGGGAAAGGATCTCCATGCTACTTGTCTAAAGCTCTCTGGAACCCAGTGTGCTTTCCTCTACCAGACGTCTCTCCAGTTGCCCTGGATTTTGGACGGGGATCTTTGTGACAAGCAAACTAGGACACAAGGAGCTGGTGGGTTTTACCCTAAATGGGCTTTCCCAGCATGCACCAGGTGAGGGCTGAGTTCTCTTCACTATATTATAACACAATTATTCTCTACAAGGCGCTGCTCATATGGTTATTTTATTCTATGGTGTGGTTGAGAAAGTTACATTATCCATCTAGTGGCCCCACAATGTGCTGCACTAGGATTGACCTTTGCCAATTTCCAGCTAGATCCTGTATTGCCAGGACTGACCGCTGTATACGGGTCCCATGTATACAGTTGGGATTGGAGTAGAGAGAAGAAAAACAATAATTCATTAGGCCCGTTCTAACTTTGTGTTAATTGCCTTCAAGGAGTGACAGGAGGTGGTTTTGTTCTGTAGTAATGTGTGAGGATGGAGCAACCCAGCGCAATACGTAAGTTATCACACAGTGACTGATGTAACCCCTTCCTTCCGGTGATGACTGAGCACAACCTCCCTCTCATCATATATTACACGATCACTGACTGCCGGAAGGAAATGACTCCTCAGACAATGTTTACATCAAGCTTTTATGTTCAGTATATTTCTCAGAAGCCTCGGGGATTTTTCTTCATCTTTGCATAATATATATTTTAAAAAAAATAATCCTGAAATCTTGCAGTTTTCACTCTGGCCACTAACCTTTACTCAAGGCGGCTCTGTCCCGAATAATTAATCATACAAGTCATTGAAGCGAATGAATGACAGTCGTTTGTTTGCTTTTACATGGAGCGGTAATTGTTCAATAGTTTTTTGCTGGCACGTCGTTCATGAAGGGGGGGGGGCGGAGCTCAGTCATATTTATCCACTAGTCGTTCAAATGTGAATGAATGTGTCCCACCCCCCAGATGACTTTTGATCAATCAACGACTATTTTTTTTAGGTGAGCTGAAAACGAACAACTAGTGAGTGGATTATTGCTGAATGCCCTGTCAGCGGCCGCACGTACATGGGATTATTATTGCCCAAATTTGCTGTTCCCAGCTGTTAATCATCCAGGGTAAACAAACCTTTAGTCTCAGGCTAGGCTAAAGCTTCCCGCTCTGTAGATGACTCAGGAGAGACCGCTAACATCACTATACAGATAGCAAAGGGTGCACCACAGGCAATCAGTGATGGTCACAGCTCACCTCCTGATGGCCACAGCTCCCAGTGATGGTCACAGCTCACCTCCTGATGGTCACAGCTCACCTCCTGATGGCCACAGCTCACAGTGATGGTCACAGCTCACCTCCTGATGGTCACAGCTCACAGCGATGGTCACAGCTCACAGTGATGGTCACAGCTCACAGTGATGGCCACAGCTCACAGTGATGGTCACAGCTCACCTCCTGATGGTCACAGCTCACCTCCTGATGGCCACAGCTCACAGTGATGGTCACAGCTCACAGTGATGGTCACAGCTCACCTCCTGATGGTCACAGCTCACAGTGATGATCACAGCTCATCTCCTGATGGTCACAGCTCACCTCCTGATGGCCACAGCTCACAGTGATGGTCACAGCTCACAGTGATGGTCACAGCTCATCTCCTGATGGTCACAGCTCACAGTGATGGTCACAGCTCACCTCCTGATGGCCACAGCTCACAGTGATGGCCACAGCTCACAGTGATGGTCACAGCTCACAGTGATGGCCACAGCTCACAGTGATGGTCACAGCTCACAGTGATGGTCACAGCTCATCTCCGGATGGTCACAGCTCACAGTGATGGCCACAGCTCACCTCCTCTTCCTTCCTGCATATTTCTCTCTGCATTACGGATTTTACCCACTAGCGTTCCTTTTCTTTATCGCTGCATTTTTTTCAATGGGACTTTCTAATATTAAAATTGCATCGCACAAAAATCGTAAGTTGTGCTTTTGTGATGCGATTTTAACATTAGACAGTTCCATTGAAAAAAATGCAGCGATATCGCAGCGTAAAAAAAAACGTTAATGGGTAGAAGCCGTAAAGGTGCATTCACACGGGTGAGCCTGATATTGGTCAGCGAGACCAATAAGATGCATGAAAACGTGCGATTCTGGATGCGAGCGAGATGCATTTTAAATGACAAACATTTCGCATCCACACATTTGCAATCTTCTCGCACCGCCTTCAGTCGCATGAAAACACTTGACAAGGCTTCTAGGAGTTCTAATGATTAAAATCACATTGCAATGGCATGGCCATCGCATCGCATGACAGTACAACGCCATATTGGGTTTTTTTTCCCCTCAAAGATCCTACAAAAAATAATGCCAATTCCAAACATGGGATATTCAGCAATTCCTGAATCCATGCAGCATCGCAGTGTGAGAAGGATCACTCCTCAATCAATCGCCATTTACATGTGCGAGAGCCATCCGTATGACCAAGTATCGATGGCCTTCTGGATATGCCTTTAAGTGCCACCCACTGGTATTCGTCACCCCATGGAATTCTTCCCATCCCCTTATGCTGCTGCCTTTTGTCCCTCCCTTGTGCCACCCTCTCTCTCTGAGCCACTGCCACCACTTGTGCCCCCTTTACCCCACATCAGCTATGAACTTTTTGTTGCGGGTGCTGTGGGCACTTGTGTTCCGAGCAGCAGGTCTGCAGGAGTCGGTGGCTCACCACACCTCGGACGAGCCAATGAGCACTTCTCTTCTAAGGGAAGCAGCCATTGGTGCATTTACTGGATGAACCCCTGAGCCCTCATTGGCCAGGCGGCAGGGCACCTATGTGTGCTAGATGGCACACCTCCCCAGACCCCGCTGCCCAGGTGGGCCTTCACACTTGCGATATCGCTGTGTTGTTTAACGCAAATGTCAATAGGACTTTCTAATGTTAATACCGCATCGTACAAATATCACGTTTGCGCTTCGGCCATTTCTGTGCGTTTAACATTAGAAAGCCCTATAGACGTTTGTGCTAAAGACACCCAGCGATATCACAAGTGTGAAGGAACCCTAATGAGTCTGAATCTACCAGCCACAGCCTAGCCTAAGGGAAGGCCAGCAAGAGGTTTAGACTGGAAAACCCCTTTAAATACAGAGTTTTCCACTTAACCCTTTTTTCTCATTTTTTCCTCCTCCCTTTCAAAATAATCCTAACTTCTATTCATCCATCTCCGCCGCTGTCTGGGCGGTCACTTCGCAGGATAACTTTTACCCTGTGCACACTGCAGCTAATGAGCCGCCTGCTCTATTCCGCGGCGCGGTGCGATTACTGGGATCCCAAACTTAGATGGTTGTTTTGCTGCACTAATTTTAAAAAAATAATATAACTTTGGGGAAAATAATTCTTTTCTGCTGCCACCTACTGGCAGCCATGACTTATATCCCTCCGTCTACATAGCTGTGGGCGGGGCATCCTACTCTTCCTATTAGTACATATAACCTTCTCGTAGCGTTTGATTACATTTTTTTTTAAGGTGGGATGACCAAAAATCATAATTCTGACATTGTGTGTTTTTTTCACAAACTTACGATTTTTGTGCGATGCGCTTTTAACATTAGAAAGTCCTGTTGACAGTCGCATTAAAATAGTGCAGAGATATGGCGGTCGCCAGTGTGCCGGGACCCTGATTGTGCGCACAGCAGCCTCATTGATCGGCATCACAAATGCTATTTTTGGAGGGAATTGCTGCCTTTTGAGTTGAAAAGACGAGTCTGTCGGAATCATCGGAACGCGTGGAAATAAAACGCTCTCTCCTTTCGCAGTTTCAGTCATAATAATGGCTCTTACAATATTTCGACCCGGTGTGTAATCGAGTGCCGCTGTACGGTGTGCTGTGATTGGTTACTTAATAACTGTATACAAGCGGCAACCCCGTCTGCCCTCACGTGTCTGGGGAGGCCTCGCTTATGGTGTGCACCTCCTTCCTCTCCACCTCACTGCATGACGCGGCGCCGGCGGTGGATCGGAGGGCGCCTGTGCATCACCAAATAAATCTGTCTTGTTGCGCTCCCTAGAGAACTCGATACATTTTTGGGATAAAACAGGGCCGATGTCCTTCCTCTATGCAGGCATTAGAAGGCATTCAGAAGAATAAAGCCCAGTGAGAGTTTTCCGGGGTGCGACATACTTTTTTTTAGCTAAAAGCCACGCTCAACCGTCGTGTGAATGGGCGAGAAAACGCTAATTACCAGCAGAAAAAAGTCCTTTCATGCGATTTTTTTTTCTTACAGCGCCGGCGAGAAAACATAAAAACGAATACGCTCATGTGAAAGAACCCTCAGGGTGACTACCCACTGGCGTTTGCGAATTTACTGCATTTTTTTCCCCAGGTGTCTATGGGGCTTTCTAATGTTAAAAACGCATTGCGGCAAAATCGCAATTTACCGCAAAATCGTGATTCTGCGCGATGCGATTTTAACATTAGGAAGCCCCATAGACACCTGGGGAAAAAAACTATGCAAATTTTGCAGTGAAAAAAAACTGTAGTGGGTAGTCACCCGTATATATATATATATATAGACCACTGTTATATATACACACTCCAGTGTAGGATAAAGAGAACTGTAGTGGGTAGTCACCCGTATATATATATATATATATAGACCACTGTTATATATACACACTCCAGTGTAGGATAAAGAGAACTGTAGTGGGTAGTCACCCTTAGGCTGAATGAAGACAATGTCCATCTAGTTCAGCCTGCTTCAAACACCCCCCTCCCTTGTTGATCCAGAAAAAGGCAAAAAAAAAAAAACAACAAAGCAATTTAGCTCATTTGGAGGAAGAAAAATGTCTTCCCGACTCCATATTGGCAGCCAAATTAATCCCTGGATCAACGTTTGAGATCACCAGCCCGCTGATCCCCTAATGTCTATATCCTGTAATATCACAGCACTGTAGAAAGACATCTAGTCCCTCTTAAGCTCCTCTATGGATTTTGCCATCACCACATCCTCAGATCTTTCACACAAGCGTATATCGTTTTCACAGCCGGCCAATATACACTACGATATGAGGAGTAAAAACTCGTGAATGGGCGCACAAATTTATTGTTTGTGCGCCTGTTCAGGTGGCATTGGCCCCGGCACATATACGCCGAGCCCACCATGCTGTTGCTCATTCCCTCGCTGGCTCACCTCTCTCCTCCACTCAGGCTGATGGCAATGGGAGAGGGCGGGATGGGGCAGTGAAAAGCGCCACCCGTCCCGCCCCTCCCATTGCAGGCTGTGGACAAGGGGCAGGAACTTGGCTCCGCCCCCTCCCATTGCAATCATCCAGAGGGGAGGAGAAAAGAGGGAGGGAGTTTATCAGTCACGCTGCTAAACTCCCTCCCACCTCCCTTCCCCGACAGCTGTCATTGGCTCCCATAGGAGCCCATGCAGCAGCTGACGTATTCCGGACCAAAAGATAGTTCCAGGACTATCTATTGGACCTAACGTAAAAGTGCCCGCTCCTATATTGGCCCAGCTGGGCACTTTTACGTAACGGGAATGCGGCCATGGAATCTGATGCATGGAATCCAATGCATCCAATTGCAGCATATATTGGCCGGCCGTGAAAACGGCAGCCGATATAAGCCGTGTGAAAGAGGCTCCAGGCAGAGAGTTCCACAGTCTCATTGCTCTTACAGTAAAGAACCTTTTTCTGTGTTGGTGATGAAACCTGCTTTCCTCTAGACGTAGCGGATGCCCTCTTGTTATCGTCGCAGTCCTGGGTATAAACAGATCCTGGCAGAGATCCTTGTATTGTCTCCTCATGTATTTATACAGAGTTATTTGGTCGCCTCTTAGCCGTCTTTTTTCCGGGGTGAATAATCCCAGTTTTGGTGCCTCTCTGGGTATTCCAGTCCCGTCATTCCATGTATTAGTTTAGTTGCCCTTCTTTGAACCCCCTCCAGCACTGTAACATCTTTCCTGAGCACCGGTGACCAGAACTGTACGCAGTATTCCATGTGAGGCCTGACAAGTGCCTTATATAATGGGAGGATAATGTTCTTGTCCCTCGCCCCTATACCTCTTGTAATGCACCCCAAGGTTTATTTGCTTTTGCAGCAGCTGACTGGCATTGGTTGCTCCAGTTAAGTCCACCAGTACCTCCAGGAGTCAATTGATTCGGTAAACATCAAAGAACAGTGATGAATCATGTACTAAAGAACATCAGAAAACAAAGATGCAAAAGTTAATCATTCAAACCAAATAGAAAGATTAAAGTAATCCATAGTCTAGGAGGCATTAATGATTCGGGGGGTGTGCCAGTGTCCCCGGATGAGAAGATGAACCTGGCGCTCTATAAGTTCCTTCTCCAAGTCCCCCTCTTCGTCCTCCGAATCACTCGGGATACTATCCAAACTGGAAGGTGGGTGTGGAATTGGTATTTCGGAGCTATGAGGCACTGGATGAATAGCTGAATTAAGGTTTGGGTAGGATATTTCCTTTTTATTTTTTGTATTAAAGCCTTTCACATCCACCGAACAGTAATAGCAGTCAGTAGTGTGATTTTGCTGTTCACGCCACATCATAGGAATGTCAGAACGAAAGGAGTTTTTCTTGCCCTAAAGCCACAAACTAAGATCTTCCTTTCACCTTCTGCACACCTTGTGAGGAGCCCATGGTTTGTCTTGATTCCCAAGTTGCATATTGAAGTAAGCAAAATACATTTTCTTCACTAAATCACTCATGTTTCTTCATTGACTTGTAATGTTAAATTCACCACAAATAAAACAAAAGTTGTCCAGAGAAATAACACAGCCTCTTAGAGCCATAATACAGACCTAAAAAAAGAGCACAGCCACGTTTGAATGCAGGATGTAAACTGAGTGTGGCTTATACAGCAAACAAGATCCTGAACTAATTTAGCAGGTTGAAACCTGATCAAAACTAACACTCAGGCTTGTGTACACTCACTCCTAAAACCCCAGAGAACATGTCACAACATGCTCAACTCAGTCAGTAAGATTCCTCACGTTTTGCTACGAACAAAATAAACCTGTTAGGACATGATGAGCTGAGCTTTCTCACACTGCCAAACACACCCTACCACCCCTTCCACTACCCCACCACTATAAGAAGCAGTAAAAAAAATCGTATGCAGTTTTTTGGTTGCATACCTGTGATCCACCAGCTATTATGATTTGGGTCTACGGCTCCATTCCCATGGGCCAGTTTGGTTTCCTTTAAAAAAAAATAAATCTGAAAATGCCTTTGGAAAACTGTGTGCCTTTTTTTTGCCTCAGTTTACACTAGAAACATAGTAAAAAGACACATGGTTTCACCAATGTGATTATGTGTGCTTTTTTGACCACAACTAAACTGCCATGGTGTGAATGGAGCCTAAACCATGGCAAACAGTTATATTTTGTACTTGGTGAGCCATTTGCTTGTTTGATTTTTTTTGGTTTTGCATGTTGAAATTTTAATATTTTTTTCCCCCGTTCCCCCATTAGGCCCTCCTGTAATAGCCTGGAGGTGGTGAAGCCCTGGTAAGAGGTCACTAAGGAGCAGAAGCTAGAGGGAGGCAGCAATCTGGTGGTGGAGTCAGGGCAGGAGGAGGAGAGCCTGGCAGGCACAGCTTAGGCTCAGTGCCTTCCCTCAGGCATCCTTGGTAGGCCTGCCCACTCTTTCTCATCATGGCCCACCGCTAGAGCACACTGTCTTGGACTACCTGTGGGCCAGGAGTGATGAGAATTGGGCAGACCAATACTGGCGGATGCTTGTGGCCCTTTTCCACAAGCTGCCCAAACGCCTCATTACAAAGATATGGGGGGCCATGGAGACACTGTTTGACGTGTCCCTGTAGCCAGAGCCTGCAGAAGAGCGCTTCTGGCTGCATGATTTATGGAGTCTCCACGGCTGGGGAGGCACCCCATCAGCATTGGGCCGCTCGTGAGTTAAATCGCAGCATGTCCTATCCTAGTGAAAAGCTCGCACGGACGGATTCTATTGCAGTCAACTGTAGCCGTCCCTCCCGCTGCGGGTCACGGTGGATCCTCATCATCACCGGTGCATCTCTCTGCACTGCGCATGTGTGCGGCACACCAGCCGGTACATACACAGAGCAGAGAGAAGATGACGGACAGGTAAGCCACGGGTCACAAGTGGGGCACAGGGTCTGATTCTGCTGCGAGATTTCACAGTTGGAATCTGACCCGGCCCTAGGCATTCGGCTTTACAGAGCCAGCTTTATCATTAGTGCATTTATGCTTCCTACTAATTGCTTGCCAATATCGGAATGGGACATGGGCAGACATCCCCAGCTGCGGAGAGGGAACCCCGACCTCAGACCCATCCACCACAAGCATCTGTGGATGACCACCACGGTAGGTTTCCAAACTCCAAGAAATGTTGCGCAGTATGGCTGCATTGTTTTTGACCCCTTTAACATTCTACTTGTCTCCTTGCAGCAGAAGAGCCACAAACTCCGTTCTCGCCAGAGGCTTCTCCTGTGCCGGTGGCTCCTCCGCTCCCCCCAGCCCCTGATGGAAGAGCCTGCGGTCTGGGCCCTGGAGTCCTGCCCTGTGCCTGGTAAGTCCAAAGCGCATGTTGTTCATTGTGCCCCTCAGTATGGCTTGCCCAATTAGCCCCAGCCATTTGTCCTTGAGACTTTCATGCGCTGAGCTTTTAAAAGGCTAGAACATGTTTTTAATCTCCCCCCGCCCCTTCCCCGACACGAAAAAGGCCACTCGATCGTCCACTGAGCCTGTTTATACAAGCCCCTTTGTAAACATTGGGGTGTGAAAATGGCCCACAGGACACCAGCTTCCGGGGGAAGCCATGTTTAAGAATTGTAGCAGACCCCCCCCCCCTGCAGCCCCCCTGCCTGGTAGAATGCTGCTACCAATGTGACTTATACATTTTTTCTTTTGCCAACAGCGTGCCATCAGATTTCCCTTAGCGAGAGAGCAGCATGGTACTTTGGGAACATCCGAGCGTGCACTCTGCAGGTGGTAGCCATGAGGAGTGCCCTTGGAAGTATCCTGGAGCGCCTTGCCACCCTCCATCATTGGGGAATCCACAAATTCCCCCAAGAAGATTGAGGGTGCTCCACTTTGTGGCCGGTCCCTCCAGTTCCTCTCCCTCGTCTGAAGAGTCATCAGGATGCTTGGCTTCTGGGAAGTCGGATGCAGATGCCGCCCCTCTCTTTGTTTCGTGCAACAAGGTGAAATCCCTGGATGTGACAACATGCAGGGGTTTAACATCCAAGGAATCCCCTGCTGCAGCTGTCACAGCCGCAGCAGGGAATAGCGATCCGCTCCCATTGCTTTCAATGGGCCGCATTAGATGTGTGAATTTTAGGTGCATTTGTGAATCGCTGGCCTATTTTTTGGCAGCTGCGAATTTTATTTGCATGTAAAAAACGGACATGTGACTGATTTTATCGAATGCATCGGTTCTAATAGATGCGAAACGCAAATGCACCTCACATGCGTAAAACAAAACCCTCCCCTGACTGAGTCCTCAAGGAAGGCTGTCTGCTCATCCAACTGTCCAGAGTGCAGACCGCCTGTAGTCACGCCGGGAGAGAGGAGGGGATTTCAAAAGGATTATACAGTTCCAAGCGGTTAGCGTGGTTTGGGGCCCCCATTCTTGCCGTGTTGCCTTTGAGTGGGTGCCCCAAATAAAGTGCCCAAGGTTAGCTAGCGCAACACAAATGCACCCAGACAGTGAGCCTTCCTTACATCTGCCCCCCGGTGACGTTGGCAGGGCTAGGGGGCACATGTGGTTGGAGCTATTTGGGCCTTGCGGGTAATGGCTTACACGTCTTATCATTAGGACTTATTCACATGACAGGATTTGTCTTCAGAGCCTAAAACCAGGAAATGGGTAAAAAATGTGGAAGAAATGCCAATCCTCCCATTTATACTTTCTCTCCACTCCTGAGACACAAACTGTCCTGTGAATAAGGCCTTAACCCCTTCCCGCCACATGTAATCGCCGAGAGCCTGACTGCATTGCCAGTGCCTGTGATGGCTAATACAGGTAATAAGGAATTGGTGCTTTTTCCCACAGTAGCATAAAAAAGTAAGAAAACTAAAATTCCACATATTTGTAAGGCCGCCTGCAGACGGCCGGGTCGGATCCGGCAGCGAGAATTCTCGCCGCGGGATCTGACCCGAGCGCCTGCAGAGAGCAGCGCATACTCACCCGCGCCCGGCAGCCCCGGATCTTTCATGTTCCGGCTGCCGCAGACCGGAGCCAGTGGCCGGTGAGTGACGTTTCTCTGCGAACCCCGCACAGAAATAGAACATGCTGCGGTTTGTTTGCCGCGTGAGAAATCTCGCGCGGCCAAACCGCAGCCGCCTGCCTAGGATTGCGTTTGCTAACGCAATCCTATGGCAGCTTCCAAGGGCGGAAATTCCGCGGGAAATCCCGCCGCGGAATTTCCGCCCATCTGCAGGCGGCCTTACACTGTATGTGTAACGGTGCATGCGATAAATTGAATATGCTTTTATCCTGTACGGCAAAAAGCATTAAAAAAATCCTAAAAAACTGAGGCAAAGTGTGTTGTTTTGTTTTTTTTTATCTTGCGTTTTTTTAAAGCGAATGTCATTGGGACTTTCCAATGTTACAAAAGGCATCACAAGTTTGTGCGATGCGTTTAATAAACAACTGAAGGAGACACCTGTCCAGGCGGCGCCACAAGTCCTCGTAACCCCTGAGTTGTTTTTCATGAAAGGGTTTTTAAATATAAGCTTTTCCCTAA
The DNA here is from genome assembly GCF_035609145.1 of Eleutherodactylus coqui. Lineage (NCBI taxonomy): Eukaryota > Metazoa > Chordata > Amphibia > Anura > Eleutherodactylidae > Eleutherodactylus > Eleutherodactylus coqui. The sequence goes on from NC_089843.1 coordinate 14,051,984, forward strand.
AAAAAAAACAAGGATTTTAGTGTAAAAAAAAAAAAACGTACCTGTCCGCTGCTGCCGTGTCCCCCGCGGGGATGAAGAACACATCTGCCGCATGTGGCAGATGTTTCCTTCATCCCCGCTAGAAAAAGAATTCCCTGCTGCTACATCTGTCACATCTGTGACAAATGCGGCAGAGGGGTTCTTCAATTCCCTACTGCAGCTGTCATACATGTCAGGTAGAGGATTCTGCTGCCGGCACCCATTATTGGATTTCAGGGAAGGGCTTTAAATATAAGCCCTCTCCTGAAAAAACAGTGACAGGCGAGAGCTGCCTGTGATTGGCTAAGCACCTCAGCCAATCACAATCAGCTCTTTCAGCAGTCAGGAATTTTAAATCCCTGCCTGCTGATATATCAGCACTACAGAGCCGTGGACAGCATGAGAAAACGCGGCTGTGTCCCCGCAGCTGAAGGGAGGCAAGTGCATTTTTTTGGTTATTTACACTACTTTTACTGGTTTTTCAGGAAAAGGCTTATATTTAAAGTCCTTCCCTGAAATCGATTGATGGGGGTGCCCGCAGTAGGATCCTCTACCGCAGCTGTCATGTGACAGCTGCGGTAGGGAATTGAAGAATTCCTCTGCTGCATCTGTCACAGATGTGGCAGATGTAGCAGCAGGGAATTCTTTTTACTAGTGGGGATGAAGGAAACCTCTTCTGCATGCGGCAGATGTGTTCATCATCCCCGCAGGGGACACAGCAGCAACGGACAGGTAAGTTGTTTTTTTTGCTTGTTTTTTTTTAAAACACTAAAATCTTGTTTTTCAAGAAAGGGCTTGTTTGTAAAGCCCTTCCATGAAAAATAATGCAGGGGGCCGGCAGACCATTGTCTTCAATGGAGCCGCCGGCAGCAGCCGCGGCTGCATTGAAAAATGCTCGAGTCTTCCATTGACTTCAATGGGGTTCGTTACTCGAAACGAGCTCTCGAGAATTAGAAAAAGCTTGGCTGGAGTAACGAGCAACCGAGCATTTTTGTGATCGCTCATCCCTAAAAATAATACATAATGAATAAGATTAAATTGGTATAATATAGTAAAACAGTGAGGGCACCAACCCACTTGCGTTTTTTTAACGCTGCGACATCTCAGCATTTTTTTGGATGCCATTGTCATTGTTACAGAAGGCTTCGCATGTTGGCGCTTTGCCATTTTTGTGCGATGTGTTTTTAACATTAGAAAGTCCCATTGACAATTGTGTTAAAAAAATTCAGCGATATCACAGTGTTAAAAAAATGCAAGTGGGTGGGAACGCCGAGGGTGTCAAAACTATGCAGAATTAGGCATGACGAAAGGAGAATGACCGCTACAAAGTACAGAGATTGGTATAAAACAAAAGGCTAGAAACAAAGCTTAACTATATGATATATATAAAAGATAACAATGTATACCGCTTTAATTGTGCTGAATGTTGCTGGGCAGATGAAAACCTCCATGCCAGCAACGATGACTCATTAGTCAGACGGTCCTGACCAATCGGTTGTATCTGCCTCAACCATTGGCCGAAAATAAAGGAAGTGGAGGTAAGAGCAGAGCGCACGGTAGGAGCCATTCATTCTATCGCTGACCAGTGATGGCGCACCAGCTCCTTCTACTAGCAGCGATCGGTGAGTTTTCTGCACTGTCGGATGTTATTGATCTTCACCTCTACCTTTCACTGCTTGCATTTCCCCCACAACTCATTAGATTACTCACTACCCAGAAATGACTCGTCGTCTTTAGACTTCGAGGAACCCATTTTCAGACAACAAGTTATTGTTTACTGGAGGACAGCAGCCATTTAGGTTTGTGCCACTAGGTCTCTGGCTTTTATTCCTCTCTTGGGGTTTATGGGGTCCCTGATTATCCATGGACTTCATGGTGGCGATAAACCTCAACAGACATCGGGGGCGCTGTTGTCAGCCAGGCTCGGGTATGGCCTTAATTGTAAAGCTTTAATGCCCCATAGACTTGACCACAGATGGAGCTGCTCTGTAGTACCTGGTGGTCCCCGCGGGCCATGTAGCTGCCCCGGTGTCTGGAGGAACGGGTGGCACGTTCACTCATGTCTCAGTAAGTTAAGCAATGGTAATAATTCTATTATTATGCGTAATCAATAGGAATGTCTGCGCCCTTCCAGATTTATGTTCAGAGATTGTGCGCACAACGGGAGAGATCACACGGAGACGAGACTGTCGGTGTAGGAACATTCCTGGTTTATTAGTAGGTGTATAGCATCTTATATAGCATGAGGAGTTAATTGCCCTTTATGGGCAGCAGGAAGCAACAGGTGGTTGGAAATCAAAGCATGGGATTGGGGGGATTGGGTGGTCCAATTATGGTCTTTTTGCATCCGGTCCTGTGTGAGTTGCTTTCATCATGGACGTCCAACATCACATGGATTTAGGTGTAAACCAGCGCCATCTTTCCGAGTTCGATGGAGGGGGCTGGGGCGGGAAAGAGCAATGTGTCGTCAAATGACACCTGAGGGTAAAAGTGTGCCCTGAGGGTATGAGCGTGTGTTTCTATCAAGCTGCATATTCTGATAAGGGTTAGCAGTATGAGATGTGCCAGCACATTCCATTCTATTGGCTCAGATGGTGAAATAGACATTTCACTTTGGATATATATATATCCTCCGCAGAACTAATATAATGTTCAAGGTGGAATTTTTATTCTGTTTTTGAATCTACTTAGTTTTGGGGGGTTTTTTTCATTCTGAGTAGATTCACAATTTTGGATCCGTTTGGTTGATGACGTTCTACGGGATCTTGAGTTCAGCTTCCCTCAATCATCTCCTGGGATCTGACTCTTCATGAGTCTCTCTAATAACATTAGAAGTCAGATATGAGACAAGTTTATGTTAAATGGCGCCGTCAACATGATGTCCTTAGTGCTTGCTGCAGCGTATAGTTAATCAGCAGCACAGACCTGCATACGGTGAAGCGGATACAATGCCCGACCCAGCAGGAACCCAAGTCACGGATCCAAATCAGTCCAAACAATGATGAAGGAAGGGCAGCATAAGAGGGGCAAAAAAACATCCAAAGATGTTTGACAAAGACTTGTGACTTGTGTTTTTTTGCCCCACTTGTGCTGCCCTTCCTTCATCATTGTTAGTCCTTAGTGTTTGCTAAGAGGGTCTTCTTTATCCCCCCGCACTGGTGCTTGGAGGTCCCATGGCTGACAGTCTACATTGTACAGTGATGGGTAGAGATTATTGTAAAGCCATAGCTCACCTCTCATGCCCGCTGTTGATAGCTGTAGCTCCGCAGCGCCCTCGGGCTGATAATCCATAAAGCAGCAAAATGAAAATACTAAATGCAGCGGAGAGGAAACAATAACCCAAAGACCTTCTGCTCAATTGTCTTCTTACGGCCTCATTCACACAAGCGGGTGCGCTATCACACCGGCCGATCAATAAGAATGAAAAGTCGCAATTTAAACCTCAAAATGAATTGGCGTTTTCTCATCCATTCACACGGGCGTATTGAGTGAAAAATATGCTGCAGCGCGGAATCTTGTTAGTCGTCAGAAAGACTTCTATTAACGTAAACAGCTAAATTAGAGGCAGCTGTCTTCTTTTCCGAGCGTCGGACGCAGGTAAACCCCCTCCTCCGCCCTTTTTTATCAGCGCCCCTCCAGCGTTTTTCAGATAGGTCAACATCGATCTTATGATGGTGACTGAAAACGGTCGGTGATTTGATGATTTTTCGGTGCGACCTGAAAATCGCCCATGTGGATGAACGCATTGGGATACAATACTTGGCAGGGCAGTGATTTTTGGCCGACATCACGGCTAAACCGCTCGTGTGAATGAGGCCTGAGGCTGAAAACACGTATGTGGTTTACACAGCAGCTGTTGAGGCAGAAGTAGATTCAGCAGGAAGGAGACATAGAAACCCAAAAGGACGGAGATGGAGAAGTCCTTCCTCTACATTTGTCATTCCTTTTCAAGCCATTTCCCACTTTTGTTTCAAAAACTGGATTGAAAACATCCAGTGTGATTCCAGCCGTAGAAAACAGCAAGATTGCTTAACGGACCGACCAAACCGGTGAGAAATACATCAGAGCGTCCACTAGAGGACAGAAATGTCCAAACTCTTCCTTGCGCAGAGTCGTCCTCTTTCCACCTTAAACCGATAAGTCACTACACCAGTGAGGGCTCCTTGTCGAAACAGTGGAATCCATCACGAGCCACAGGTTCAGGATCCGGAGGTGAGGAGCCGCAGGTCCAGACTCGTCTCATGCTGTCAGCTCCCATGATTCCCCTGAGAAGCCACAGTTTCAGACTCGTCTCATGCTGTCAGCTCCCATGATTCCCCTGAAAAGAAGCCGTTTTTTTCTGTTCTGGTTTTAAAAATCTGCAAACTGAGACTGAAGATATTTGTGAGTTCACGAGCTTTTCGATGGATTGCAAAAACCTTTCACTTCCTTCCTGCTGGTTTGCTCCAGGATGTGGGTCACAGCCATTAAAGTGCTCCTACGCAAAAAACTACACATCACCACGGAGCCCGTGACAGAACATAGAATGTGGCCCTTCAGAACATAGAATGTGGCCCTTCAGAACATAGAATGTGGCCCTTCAGAACATAGAATGTGGCCCTTCAGCAGTATGGAAGGTCCTGGACGTGGAGAGTTTGTGATAATTATAATATAGACTCTTGGGTTATCCCAACCACCTCTGGGGGTCTTTATTAGTGCAGGTGGGACCCCCGTAGCAGATACTATCACTATAGCTCAGTCATTTAGAACTGAGAGACCCCATTCCCAGGTAGCGTGTGGGTTCATTTACTTATGCAGCCTTTGCACGATACATGATATAAATCTCTATGCGGTATCACATAAAAGTTACGGCTTCTACCCGCTCGCATTTTTTTTAACGCTGCGATAACGACGCATTTTTTTCAATAGGACTTTCTAATGTTAAAATCGCATCACACAAAAATCGCACGTTTGTGCTTCTGCCATTTTAACATTAGAAAGTCCCATTGAAAAAAACGCAGCGTTAAAAAACCACTAGTGAGTAAAAGCCCTTAAAATGGTAAATAAGAGCATGTAATAGAAACAAAGCCCCTCCCCCACTTCCTCATGGCCTCGATACTCTAAGGCTAGGGTCACACAGGGCGGATTTTCGTCGGAAATCTCACGGTTTGGCCGCAGCAAAAAACGCGAGATTTCCGCCGGGAGAACCGCCGCGGTTTAAGCCGCGGCGGCTTTGAAGCGGTCCGGCCGCATGCTTTTCCGTTGCGGCCGGCTCTCCCATAGAGGAGAGCGCGGCCGTAACATAAATAAACAAAAAACCGACTGTAAACAGACATGCTGCTTCTTTTGAAACCGCGGCTGCGGCGGCCGCAGCCGCGGTTTCAACCGAATTTACCGCAGCGGATTAGCCGTCCCATGTGAACGAGGTTTCGGGGAAACCTCGTCCACATGGCTGGCTAATCCCGAGATTAGCGGCCGCGGGCGGTTTTGCCGCGGGCGGATCTGCTAGGGAAGAACCGCGGCAAATCCGCCCTGTGTGACCCCTGCCTAAGGCTGGGTTCACACACGGCGGACTCCCGTCGGAAATCTCGCGGTTTGGCCGCAGCAAAAACCGCGAGATTTCCGCCGGGAGAACCGCCACGGTTTAAGCCGCGGCGGCTTTGAAGCGGCCCGGCCGCTCGCTCTTTCGCTGCGGCCGGCGCTCCCATAGAGGAGAGCGCGGCCGCAGCGGAATGAAAAAAAGAATGGACATGCTGCTTCTTTTGAAACCGCGGCTGCGGCCGCCGCAACCGCGGTTTCAACCGGATTTACCGCAGCAGATTAGCCGTCCCGTGTGGACGAGATTTCTGAGAAATCTCATCCACATGGCTGGCTAATCCCGGGATTAGCGGCCGCGGGCGGTTTTGCCGCGGGCGGATCTGCTGCGGCAAAACCGCAACAAATCCGCCCTGTGTGACCCTAGGCTTAAGGTTAAACAGTAAGGAGCACGTCACCACCAAACCCCTTCCTGTTTCCTCTCCTGACATCGATGTGTTCGCAGTGTGGGACCGTTTGTAGTTCTGTAGAAAACAACATCTGCATAGTCACAAAAAATGGTACCAAGCATTGCAGCACCTTTTCCAGTCCCGGAGTCCTGCGCTGTAGAGGCTGACGTACTGATCGGCGGATGTCACTTGTAGTTGACATGGTGTATGTTTCGGTGACCAGGGGCATACCTAAAGGCTTAGAGGCCCGGGTGCAAAAGTTCAGCTTGGGCCCCCCGGGCCCTTTTTCCCCGCTCACCCCGTACCTATGCCTGAGATCCGTGCATCTTACTGCCCATAGGGATGCATTGGCATCAGTAGGGCAGCTAAAAGCATGCAGATGGGACTCCTTCCCGATTTGCGGGTCACACGCACAGGAAGAAATCGCAGCATGCTCCATTTTCCTGCGGATCGGCCGCACGGACGGCTCCTGCGGCTTCCATTGAAGCCTATGGAAGCCGTTCGTATCCGCGGCACAGCCGCAGCTGTTTTTGTGCTGTGCCGCAGATATGCGGGAAAACAGGAGATTTTTTTAGATATTGGTGCGCATGCATGCGGCACGCTGCTGGTGTGCCGAGCACGTCCGCCGGCCGGAAGAAAGAAGATCCGGCCAGCACAGAGGGGAGCCCCGCAGCGTCCGGAGAGGTGAGTATAATGTATTTACCCTCTCCATGTCCGCGGGCTTGTATGGATTTCACTGCGGGATTTAGCAAGTGGGCATGAGGGGAGATGGAGAGAGAGAGACAAGCAGATGGATACATAGATACATACCCCAGTGGCGGGACCTCTTCTTTGGTGAGGAGAGCAGCTGTGTCAGCAGGAGGGAAGCAGCAGGGAGATGACCTCATCATCCCTGCTCCACTGGATGCCGTGCTGTGCTGGTGAGTCTCTGTCCTCTCTACTCTTCCCCCCCCCCCCCTCCTCTTCACCTGTCGTCTCTCCAACTTACTTCCTCCTCCCTTCTCCTACTGTCCTCTCTGGCTCCTGCTGTCAGTGGGACCGCACTAAGCACGCAGCCGCCGTCAGTGCAGGGGGAAGTGAAAGTATATGGTGGAGGGCGGCTTCTGGGCCCTCTGAAGTGCAGGGGCCGGGTCGCCGTTGCGACCCCGACACCCCTTGCCGGTACGCCTATGTCGGTGACTCTCCTTCTACTTTCGCTGTGTACTTCAACACAATTGACCAATCCCCACTGATCACTGATTGTGTGTGATCTGCACACAGGGACACCTGCTGGAGAGAGTGAGGTAATGCAGCTGACTGACAGCCAGGAATCACTGTAGCTTGTAATGTTATCATGTAACTCCTGGGCTGTGTAAGGGATCGGGTCTTTAGATGATGATGATGATGATGTCTTTCCTCTGCTTCCTTCCAGTGTGTGCCATCATCCCTCAGGAAGTCCAGTATATAACTGGGACTGTCGGTTCTGATGTCCTCGCTCCTCTGCATTGTGAGCCTCATCAGCCTAAGGTTTTTGATGTCTTTTATAATGGGAAACATATTGGAGCCTACCATGAAACACTACAAGGTCTGAACTCATTCAGGGACCGTCTGGACTTTGACAAAGAAACCTGTGTGCTCAGAATGAAGAATGTATCCATGGAAGATGACAAGAAGCTGCTGAGGGTCGAGATCCGATATAATGGTGTCACCAAGGTCCTAGAACGAGCGTTCATCATGAACATCACTGGTGAGTCAGGCGTGTGGAGGTCAGTCCTTTAATTTGGCATCTGATGATCCAGCACATAATTGTTTGATAATGCTGGAAGAGAAGATGCTGAGAGACCTGAAGAAACCCTTCACTACAGATCTGTCACAGTGTATCAGTGTGGACAATGCTCTGTGAGCTCAGCACAGCAGCAGATCTCCTATACTGGAGAGTCCAGGCTGATGGCTCATACCTGATACACTGTAACAACCCAACAGCTGTATGGGCAGAACAAGGGCAGGATGCCTTTTATAACTGGATTGGAATGCACAGATTTTGGTGTAAGAACATTTGTAGATCATTTCACAGTTCTTTTATTTCTTATTAGTTTTATTCCTTTTTTTAGGTAATATAAAACTGGAAACTGCAGTCCCTTCAACCAGATCAGGAGGGAACAGCGTGAGGGGTGCAGGTATGTAGAAGAGGTCTCCACGGGCTGAGGGGCTACAGATAAAGGGATACGTAGGAGAGATACAGTCACAATCAAAATTATTCAACCTTCATTGCAAATCAGGTTTATTTGTCCAATTTACAAACTTTCAGCTATTTTTTTTAATTTTATAATAAAACAAGAAGAATGTAAAAAAGCTCAACAAAACAAATATAACAAGTGGTTTCTCCAAATTCTGCAGTCTCAAGGTGCATTCCCACAAACGTATATCAGCTCGGTTTTCACGCCGAGCCGATATACATTGTCTCTCTCTGCAGGGGGGGGGAGGATGGAAGAGCCAGGAGCAGGAACTGAGCTCCCGTCCCCTCTCTGCCTCCTCTCCACCCCTCTGCACTATTTGCAATTGGGAGAGGCGGGGCGGGGCTAGGTTCTGGGAATTAGCCACGCCCCTGTCCCGCCTCTCCCCATTGCAAATAGTGCAGAGGGGCGGAGAGGAGGCAGAGAGGGGGCGGGAGCTCAGATCACTGCTCCTGGCTCTTTCATCCTCCCCCCCCCCCTGCACAGGAGGACAACAAATGGAAATGATTAATCTACTTATTTAAACTGACTGCATTTTAAAACAAACAAGCCCGGCCAAATGATTTCTCACTCTGTGTAAAAGTAGTGTGATGTCTCAACCACACCTGATGCAACTAATCAAGAGCTTCAATTGTTGCATCAGGCATTCTGGGGAAAACGCACATCAGCTACCTCGACTAGCGAGGGCTTTGTAGAATCAAAGTGCTCTGACACGCAGCAAGAAGTCATTCGCCCGAGTGAAAAAGCACATGATGCCAGTTCGCTCGTTCGCTCGGGCATTCAGTTTAAACACGAACATAAATCGTTTATTTTTTTAATAAGATTGATTGTTCAGTCATTTTCATCCACTGTACAATGTTTAAATTCGAACAATTAGCAAACGAGCCGACAACAGTTTTTATGCTTGTATGAAATGAACCAAAAAATGATTAGCGGAGGAATTCTTATTCATCATTCATTCATTGGCCGTGTTTACCCTGAATGATCATCATTCACATTTGAACAATCCAAGAGAACGGTCCAGAACGTTAGAAGAGATCACGGTCCTGCACAACCATTGAAAATGAAACTGATATAGCGAAGGCGCTGAATGTTTCTAGAGATACAGTTCACAGGGTCAAAGTTAATTGAACACTGGCTGCACTACTTAGACGTGGCAGAAAGAGGACGCTATCACATGCCACCACCAGATCCTGATGAAGTAGGTGGCCAAAAACCCTCGACGGCAGAAGAGTTGGTGGCAGCAGCAGTCACTGAAATTTCCATGTGCAAAGTTTGGTGCTTACTAAATGCTTCGGGCCTTCATGCCTGAACTCCAAGAAGTACAAAAATACTTGCCTTTATTGTGCTCAAAACTATATACATAAGCCACAGAAGTTTTTGGATTCAGTTCCGTGGAGCAATGAACAAATCTGGAACATTTCACACCTATGAATCAGTGGTATGTCTGGAAGAGGAAGAGTGAAGCGTACGCTGAAAAGAAGCCCTCTCTACAGTGAAGCATGGTGGTGGTTCGGTGATGCTCTGGGGCTGCTTTGCTTCTTCTGACAATGAAAACCTGTAGAGTGTGGAGGGCAAGATGGATTCCATCAAGTATCAGGAACTTCTAGGTGAAAACGTCATGCCTTACGTGAGGAAGCTGAAGATGAGGTGTCATTGGACCTTCCAACAGATAAATGATCCCAAGCATACCTCAAAATCCACCAAGACTTGGTTTCAGGAGAAGTCTTGGAAGACTCATCACAGTCACCAGACTGGGACGCCTTAGAGGCCGTTTAGTGGAATGTGAAGAAGGTTGCTGCAACATACAAACCCAGGTCTGTCAGAATGAAGTTTTGCCGGGTGGGCTATAGACTAGTTTAGGGTTTTCAATATAACCAATTCTTATTTAGCCAGCAACTTAGGCTCTATAAGTTCAAACCTCGTACTAGCCACCTGGGTTTCTCGCGATATATGTGGTGCATCTGGTGTGTGCAGCGATTCAGATACATGAATGATTCCTGCACCCCCACTGACTCCTCATTACAATAGTATACATATTCTGTCCTGATGAAACAGTGCCCTACCGTTCACACTGTCGAAACGCGTTGACAGTTTAATGACAGTTCAATAAGTTTGTCTCAAACAAGCCAATGAAGTTTTGTGCTAAATAACTTATAGCACTCATATGAGAACATAGCTTATGAGACAACTGGGAAATCTGCTGATCACAGTGCACAGAGCTCTGTGATAACTTATGTTGTCATACCGCATATCCTCTGACATATTTTGTATGTTTAGTGGTTATGCATCTGGCAGACAATGTGGCCTAATTGAGAGTTAGTGTGACAGGTTACACCTTGGTTAGACACATCATCTCTGACTTCCTCACCATATGTGAGATTGATAGCACTGGGAGTTTAACTTTTCTCATTCTCCCCTAGTGCTACTCCCTACTTTAAAGTGTGATAGTCATTGTCTCTGATTAGACATATGCCCTTCGGCCTCTACATTACTCATTGGGTGACATTATTCGTAACTACTGAAAGATATTCATCTCATTTATTTTCAGTGTGATGATTAACCCTATGGTGTGACAGTCAATATTCTTGGGTTGACACATCATCCCTGGCTTTTCCACCATTAGCCGGGCGAAAGGTTTATATAGCACCGGGATTTACTTACCATATTTACCCTCGGTGTTATTATCAACTGTATACAACCCTAAGCCCAAGTTCCCTAATGTGGTATTGGAGCCTAGAGTGGCATTAAAGTTGTTAATTGGGACACTATCTACCACCAAGGTTTAACTAACCAACACTCTTTGACTCTCCATCATCCATCACTGTGGATTGATGAATATATGTTCTTGTGTTGTTAACTTATATGTTTTTTGTCTAACACCTCGAGTTTGAGGAATAGTCTTTTATCCTAATTTAATAAAAGTTATATTTTAGTCTAAGGTCTTTTCAGTGATAACAACATACAAACCCAAGAATATTAGTGGTGGCCATTGAGGAAGGGGCTAAGATTCCTCAAGAATGCTATCAGAAGCTGCTGTCTGGCTATGCATCATACTGCAGCCAGTCATAACCACCATTGGTGCTCTACTAACTACTAAAGATGCCCGTCGTGAAGAGGGCGACTAATTCTGCAACTGCACTAGTCAGTAAAAACGACATTTTGTGTTGAATTCGGAGAAGCGTCTTGTTCTAGTAGTTGTTGAGTTCTTTACGTTGTACTTATGTGATTGTTTTTCAAACAGCTGAAAGTTTCTACATTTGGTAAATGAACTGAATTTGGAATCGGGGTGGGGGGTCATTTTGATTGCCACAGTAGCTAATAAATCTGCATAGAGGGTTATCTCTGCTCTGCTTCTCCACAGGACATCCGGATTATCTGGTCTGCCTCTCAGCCTTCTTCCTATGTCTGCTAATATGTCTCCTCAACGTAAGTAATTGACTCAATGGACAAGTTCCATGTTCGTGAATCCGGCATGACTGCGATAAAATAACAAAATGCTGAGAAACATGACTAAGAGAGACCGTAATCTAGTCCAGAGTTTTACATGACCTTGAATATTACATTTTCTCTTTATTTAGATTGGAACTTGAATAAAACATTCTAAGAATGCGCACTCAGGAAAATGGAATCCCAAATCTCACCATGCAAGGCAATTGTGTCCAGCCATCTGCTCCTTGGAACTGTCGCAAAGAGACAAACAATAAAGTGGGAGACATACATTCGGGGTAACGCCTCTTCCCTCTAAAGAGGTTTTCTTCCCAGTGCCCACTCCTTGGTTCACTGTTGGATTGGTCAACCAGAAAACTTGGGGTTTCCTCCAGTGGGTCCGATTTCTGAAACTATAAGTGGACCCTTCTAAAACAAAGCCCAGAGAAGCCGTGTGAGACTGACAAAAGGGGGTCATGTGCTGCTGCTTAATAATATTATATTGGGGTAATGTGAATAAGAACCTGATAATTCATCTCTGTGCATCCATGAGTCCAAATAACTTACTATGCGATATCAAACTGGTCCATATAGAGGAGGACCCCATGATTATTTGTCTATAGGGTCCAGGGTTCCCCAATCCAACACTGGCACCATATAGACCAGCCACCCACCGTAAACCATTTGAGTAGAGGCCTGAGTATTCACAGGGGAGAGGAATTGGGGTTCTTATTAATATGTTCTCACGGGAAAGATTCCTAAAATATAACTTTTATTTATTTCTTTAAAACAATGGCTCCAAAAATGACCAACAATTACACCTAGGATGTGTCAGCACCACCTTAAGTCCAGTATTCATGGCTCACCACTGCAGTAAATCAAACCTGTAATAGCAGGTAAGTATCTGACCGTAATTACGGTAGTCCCCTAGTTGGTCCTGCGACCTTTCCCATATGGGTACTAAGTTGCTGGTGGATAGCTCAATGTCTGAATTATTACTACACAGCAAAATGAGACTCAACCACCTATTATTATCTACTTGCTATGCAAAAGGAGGCTTATAGGCCCCTCATTTATAGGTTTCCAGTGTGTAGATGGTGTAAGCACTGGTATATTGAACCCCCCCCCCCCCCCAAGGGATGAAAGCTCAGTCAGGATAATAACTGGCCATTAACGCCAGAAGGATGATTCGTATTTTAGGGAGTCCCAGCTTAAAGGTGCCGGGACCAATCCCGAGAAGCGTGTATCACCCATATCTACAGTTTAACCATAATAGTGATTAGTGCTGGATCATAGATGATTATTAGTATCCAAAGACTGATGTCGCCGTTGGTCATTAAATGTCAGAGATAGGATTCAAGATTTCTCTTTCTTACCTAAGATATAGGTTCATGAATAGATTCGACACGTTTCTATCAATCTTAGGGACTTCATCAGCAACCAGAGTTCCCCTGAAGCATATCTGTAGGCGCCTTACAAAAAACAGAAGACACCTTTTTATCACCAGAGTCTTTTTTTCAGGTTAATCCCTAAGCAGGCAGCCAATAATTTCCATTACCCAGATTAAAACTAGAATCCACTAGGCTAAATCTGCTAGAGAAGATACCAAATTAGGTTTTTCTTAGGAGGAACGATATCCCTTGCCTAGATCCTAAATCTATGTATTAGGTTAGTATAGAGTAGCTGATAAAGCAATCCCCAAGAGCAATATCTTAGTTACAAGCCGAGACCCTATAGTAATAAAGAAATATAAAACAGGATTCAGACATAGCCTCCAGCCTTGATGGTAGGCTGGAGAAATCTCCTTTTGCATAGTAAGTAGATAATAATAGGTGGTTGATTCTCAAATGCCCCCATTTTTGCTGCGTAGTAATAATTTCAGACATTGAGCTATCCACCAGCATCTTAGTACTTATATAGGAAAGGTCGCAAGACCAACTAGGGGACTACTGTCATTCCGGTCAGATACTTACCTGCTATTACAGGTTTGATTTACTGCACTGTTGAGCCAGGAATAATGGACTTAAGGTGGTGCTGAATATAGATGAGCGAGTATACTCGCTAAAGCCAATTGCTCGAGTGAGCATTGCCTTTAACGAGTACCTGCCCGCTCGAGACTGAAGGTTCGGGTGCCGGCAGCGGGCACGCAGCTGCGAGGGTGAGTGGGGCGGAATGGAGGGGAGATCTCTCTCTCCCTCTCTCCCCCCGGCTCCCTCCTGCTGACAGCCACTACTCACCACTCCCCTGCGCCGGCATCCGAACCTGCAGTCTCGAGCGGGGGAGATACTCGCTAAAGGCAATTCTTGCTCGAGCAACTGCCTTTAGCGAGTATACTCGCTCATCTCTACTGCTGACATGTTAGGTGTAATCGTTAGTCATTTTTGGAGCCATTGTTTTGAAGAAATAAATAAAAGTTATATTTTAAGAATCTGTCCTGTAAGAGTAGAAACCTGAGCGTTCACTGGCTAAGATTGGGAAATGGGGAAGGGGGGGGGGGAGTCAAATGCAGCATTAATTAAAGTGTTAAGATATAGTGAGATGGTGGTTTTTTAGAGGAGAGCTCAACCGTTTCTGACAGTGGCATTTAAAGGTCCCAAATGGTATTCTGGGGTTCCGAGCGGCCCTGCTACTATGAGACTGCACAACACAGGTACATTGAGTATTCAAAGATTTGGGGTTTTACTTATTTAGAATATATATATATATATGAACTATCTAATTATTTATATTAAACTCTAATGCTCATCACTTGCCATCATTGTATGTTTAATCTATACCTTGTTAGCTAAGCTTTTGCAGATACAGAGACTTTATGCTTTGTGGTTATTATAACATGTAACAGACGGCTTCCTCTTTAACAGGAAAACGTTCTGCCCAAGAATCTTATATGTAAAATGCTAAATCTGTTTGTGTCCTGTACAAAGCCTCTGTCCTGGTCTGATTTAAAGGGGTTGTCTCGCGGCAGCAAGTGGGGTTATACACTTCTGTATGGCCATATTAATGCACTTTGTAATGTACATCGTGCATTAATTATGAGCCATACAGAAGTTATTCACTTACCTGCTCCGTTGCTGGCGTCCTCGTCTCCATGGTGCCGTCTAATTTCAGTGTCTAATCGCCCGATTAGACACGCTTGCGCAGTCTGGTCTTCTCCCTGGTGAATGGGGCCGCTCGTGCCAGAGAGCTGCTCCTCGTAGCTCCGCCCCATCACGTGTGCCGATTCCAGCCAATCAGGAGGCTGGAATCGGCAATGGAACGCATAGAGCCCACGGTGCACCATGGGAGAAGACCTGCGGTGCACCGTGGGTGAAGATCCCGGCGGCCATCTTGGTAAGGTAAGTAAGAAGTCGCCGCAGCGCGGGGATTCGGATAAGTACTAAACGTTTTTTTTTTTTTAACCCATGCATTGGGTTTGTCTCGCGCCGAACGGGGGGCCTATTGAATAAAAAAAAAACCTGTTTCGGCGTGGGACAACCCCTTTAAGTGACATTCTGCATGAGCGTTCTCCAGCACCAGGCATAATTAAATATGGAAAACTCACCAACGTCAACTATAATTTTTGTTGCCAGTAGCAACCAATCACAGCTTGGCTTTCATTTCTTATACTGTTATGGTGAAATGAAAGCAGCACTGTGATTGGTTGCTATTTTTTATACTGCTGAGGTAAAATGAAAGCTGTGCTGTGATTGGTTGCTATGGGCAACACAGATTTTCTTTCTGGCAGTGCTGGGCTCATTTCTGTGGCCCACTTTGGATATTCCAGGGCTGCTATTTATAAAATTCCCCTGCAATGCACGAGTGTTCTGCAACACCCCATAGGAGTACCCCGGACACCTGACGAACATGAAGAGCTGAGAGGGTTAAGTGGGGCGGCACTTACCAGGCTCTGGTCCCAGAGGGATGACACGTAGCCAAGGCCAGAGCAGGATTGTAGGCCACCTTTGACACCCATAGGATAGGGAATGCCAATAAACGGGTTGATGAGGCTAGTAGTAGTTATCACTCATGATGCCACCATTCCCACACACCGGTATGCTACATGGTGGATAAATAACACAGAGCCTTGTGTATAGTACCTCGGGTCCCCTGGAACGGTTAGGGCCCGGTATAACTTTGTCAAACAAATATTCACTGAAATGCAGGTACAATTCTTTTAAGTGTAAGCAGGCTAGAGCTCAGAGGTAAGGAGGATACGCAGGATGAAACCGGTCCTGCAGTCCACGTTATCTGTACGACACCGCTCCTGGACTGGGAGCACTCCAAAGAAGGAAGGGGGTAGGGGTCACTCCACAGACGCTTTGGCAAACAATTATTCACTTAAGGAATTAACAATAACACCCTGCATGGCAGGGGCATGGGTATGTCTCAGTAGCATACCTCTACGTGGTGATCCTGACTTTGGATGGCCGCATAGGCAAAAAATGTGGTACGAATTGGTACCTGAATGATGGGTGTCTATATACAGAATTATTGGAAGATGCTCTCTCTCTTAGGATCTGGGACTGACTCCACTCACATCCAGACTCCAAATGCTACAGGATAGCTCTCCTCCTCCTCCATCTTCACCTTCATGAAAGCTGAAGGTGCTTTCATGCGGCTCTGTGTTAGCACATTCTTGGATTCCTGAAGATAGACTCCTTTCCCGCTCTCAATCACTCCTATATATACCTTCACCCACACTACATAACATGACAAACTGATTCATCTACATGCAGGTAATGATTTTATTAGAATTAACCTCTCAAGCGCCGCAACTATGCAACACACACACTGGATATGACAGGACAAGCTTTGCACAATGCATCAACATAGGACAAACATGTATGACATTTATGGAGGGGATTTTGACTTCTCTAAAGCATTTGATGGGATGATATATATAAAATGAGGCAGCTCGGATTGGGTGAAAACGTGTGTAATTGGGTAAAGAATTGGCTCAGAGATAGAAAGCAGAGGGTGGTAATAAATGTCTCATACTCTGATTGGGTCACCGTCGCTAGTGGGGGCCACAGGGTTCAGTATTGGGCCCCATTCTGTTCAACATATTTATCAATGACCTGATAGAGGGGCTGCACAGTAAAATATCAGTATTTGCCGATGACACAAAATTATACAATATAATCAATGCAACGGAGGACAATGTGCGGCTGCAAACGGACCGAGATAAGGTGGGGGCTTGGGCAGAAAAATGGCAAATGAAGTTCAATGTTGATAAATGTAAGGTTCTGCACATGGGCAGGAGAAACGGATGTCACCAATATACACTAAATGTGGTACTGCTAGGGTAAAGGGGGATGGAAAAAGACCTGGGGGTACTAGTGGATTGTAGACTAAACTGGAGTAACCAATGCCAGTCAGCTGCTGCAAAAGGTAATAAAGTCTTGGGGTGCATTAAAAGAGGTATAGGGGCGAAGGACGAGAACATTATCCTTCCACTATATAAGGCACTTGTCAGGCCTCACATGGAATACTGCGTACAGTTCTGGTCACCGGTGCTCAGGAAAGATGTCACAGTACTGGAGGGGGTTCAAAGAAGGGCAACTAAACTAATACATGGAATGACGGGACTGGAATACCCAGAGAGGCACCAAAACTGGGATTATTCACCCAGGAAAAAAAGATGGCTAAGGGGCGACCAAATAACTCGGTATAAATCCATGAGGGGACAATACAAGGATCTCTCCCAGGATCTGTTTATACCCAGGATTACGACGGTAACAAGAGGGCATCCGCTACGTCTAGAGGAAAGTAGGTTTCATCACCAACATAGAAGGGGATTCTTTACTGTAAGAGCAGTGAGACTGTGGAACTCTCTGCCTGAGGAAGTGGTGATGGCAAAATCCATAGAGGAGTTGAGAGCGGACAAGACATCTTTATCAAGTGGAAGGATATTACAGGATATGGACATTAGGGGACCGGCGGGCTGTTGTTCTGGGTCTTACATTTAGGTAGGAAATATTAGGGGTTGATCCAGGGATTAGTCTGATTGCCATTAGGGAGTCGGGAAGGAATTTTTCCCCTGAATGGGCTAATTGGCTTCTGCCTCTTGGGGTTTTTGCCTTCCTCTGGATCAACTAGGGGTTGAAACAAGCTGAACTAGATGGACATTGTCTTCATTCAGCCTAACCAACTATGCTACTATGACCAGGGTGGTGTTCTGTGCCACTACAATATCACCGAGTATGTATGTATATGCACACACAACGCATGAGTATAACGCCTAGTACAGTGATGGCAAACCTTTTAGAGACCGAGTACCCAAACTGCAACCCAAAACCCACTTATTTATCGCAAAGTGCCCACATGTCAGGGGGCGGGGCTTATCACAACGTATGATTTTACCCCCATCGTTCTAAAAAGGACCGGGCTGTTTCAAAATAGACAGGGTGCAGATTTTGACTGCTTTTTGGATGCAGAAATGCTGCAGAATTTGCCAAAATAATTTCCGCTGAGGACATTCTGCAGCATTTCCTCCTTGTGTAAACATGCCCCAGCGATAAAAGTGACCACCCACGGCAGCCGCAATGGTAACAGTGACCCCCAAAGCAGCCCTAGCGGTAACAGTGACTCCCCTCAGAAGCCCCAACGGTAACAGTGACCCCCCACAGCGGCCCCAGCAGTAATAGTAACCACCTACAGCGGCCCCAGCACTAATAGTGACCCCCCCACAGCAGCCCCAGCAGTAATAGTGACCCTCTACAGTGGCCCCAGCGGTAATGGTGAACCTCTACAGTGGGCCCAGCAGTAATAGTGACATTCCACAGTGGCCCCCTAGTAGTAATAGTGACATCCCACAGCGGCCCCAGTAGTAATAGTGACATCCCACAGCGGCCCCAGTAGTAATAGTGACATTCCACAGTGCCCCTAGTAGTAATAGTGACATCCCACAGCGGCCCCAGTAGTAATAGTGACATCCCACAGCGGCCCCAGTAGTAATAGTGATATCCCACAGCGGCCCCAGTAGTAATAGTGATATCCCATAGTGGCCCCAGTAGTAATAGTGATATCCCATAGCGGCCCCCAGTAGTAATAGTGACAGCCTAGAGCGGTCCCCAGTTGTAATAGTGACACCCCACAGCGGCCTGAATAGTAATAGTGACATCTCACAGCGGCCCCAGTAGTAATAGTGACACCGCACAGTGGCCCCAGTAGTAATAGTGATATCCCACAGTGGCCCCAGTAGTTATAGTGACATCCCACAGTCGCCCCCAGTAGTAATAGTGACATCCCACAGCGGCCCCAGTAGTAATAGTGACACCCCACAGTGGCCTGAATAGTAATAGTGACATCCCACAGTGGCCTAGTAGTTGTAGTGACACCCCACAGTGCCTGAATAGTAATAGTGACACCCCACAGCGGCCCCAGTAGTAATAGTGACACCCCACAGTGTCCCAGTAGTAATAGTGACACCCCACAGTGCCTGAATAGTAATAGTGACACATCAAAGTGGCCCAGTAGTAATAGTGACACCCCACAGTGCCTGAATAGTAATAGTGACACCCCACAGCGGCCCCCAGTATAATAGTGACATCCCACAGTGGCCTGAATAGTAATAGTGACCCCCCACAGCGGCCCAGTAGTAATAGTGACACCCCACAGTGCCTGAATAGTAATAGTGACACCCCACAGTGGCCCAGTAGTAATAGTGACACCCCACAGCGGCCCCAGTAGTAATAGTGACACCCCACAGTGGCCCAGTAGTAATAGTGACACCCCACAGTGCCTGAATAGTAATAGTGACACCCCACAGCGGCCCCAGTAGTAATAGTGACATCCCACAGCGGCCCCAGTAGTAATAGTGACACCCCACAGAGGCCCAGTAGTAATAATGACACCCCACAGCGGCCCCCAGAGGTAAATGTGCCCCCCCCCCCAAGACCCATATATTTACCCCTCCCCCCCTCCTCTGCTCGGCGCTGCTGCTAGTACTGTGACATCAGTCTGCTGCCAGACACCTCTTTTGCCTGCTCTTGCGGAACCTAAGAGGAGACATCAGGGGAAGGGGGAAGGAGGATCCCGGCTGCACATTAACGTCACAGTGTGCGCATGATGAAAATAGCTGATTTTGCCTTTCTTGCTTTACAAAAAATGGGATATAGAGATTAAAATAAATCAATAAATATTCCCATTAAAGTACAACTCATCCAGGGGCGTAACTAAAGGCTCAGGGGCCCGGGTGCAAAGGTTTATCTTGGGGCCATCCAACTTCTCTTAACCCCTTAATGCAGAGGTATAACTTGAAGCTCCCGGGCCCCGATGCAAAACCTGTAAAAGGGCCCCCAGCTATAATGCTTTATTCATAGGACTGGGCTCCCTATATGGAGAAGAGAGGTCTTATGGGCCCCCTAAGGCTCCTGGGCCCAGGTGCAGCCGCATCCCCTGTAGTCACGCCAGTGTTTATTTTTTTTTAAGTGTGAAAAGGATGCAAAAAAAAACCAATCTATATAAATGTGGTATTGACACAATGGTACCGGCCTGCAGGATGGACTGAACGTATTGTTTATACTGCATGGTGAACGTTGTTAAAAATAAAAAACATTACAGAATTGTAGATTTTGTTAACCGCGCCTCTAGAAAAAAATGAATAAAAAGCAATCAAAATGGTAGATGTTCCCAACAATTGGCTCAATGAAGAGTCGCGTTCATCCTGCGAAAAACAAGTCCTCTTGGAAGGCGGCAACACAAAAACACATCTTGAAGAAAAAAAAGGTTTAAGTGTAGAAAAATGGCAAAACATTAAAGAAAACACATAAACACATAAAGTTGGTATCACCGGACCGTGCCGACCCAGCGAACTAAGGACTGAAGCCAAACAGCAGATGGCAGGAAAAAAGTCAGTTCTACAATACATTATATGTACCCCAAAAATACAACTCGGCCTGCAAAACACAAGCCCTCAGACGGGTAGATGGGAAAATAAAACCTTACGGCTCTAGAAACACAAAGATGAAAAAGCAAACAGACTTTGTCACTAAGGGTTAACTTTCGTTTTTTTGGGTATGAAAGTAGGAAAAATGTACTTTTAATGGGGTTCACATTATAAATGAAATGTATGTATCCAAGCCAATGGTGATTACCAGGGGTGTAACTAAGGTCTCAGGGACCCGGGTGCAAAAGTTCAGCTGGGGCCCCCCCAAACCTGTACCCGTACCCATACCTAAACCGTGCTGCATACAGCTGCAAAAACTAATTTCCATACATGATCTGCCCCCTGGCATAAGCTTTCCAAACATGACTTTTTTCCTGAACCACATGAACATTTGTTAATAGGCTAACTCACACAGGCGAGTGCGATATCCAGCCATGTATCACGGGCCGATATTCCGCTTGCCCAATATGCGCCTTCACCGCGGATGCGGGGCATTTCTGTATCAAAAAAGGTCTGGCATCCCTCCGGGGAAGTAGTGATTACAGCGCTTCTCCCATTATTCTCAATAGGGAAACCTCGCATCGCACCGCATGCACCTAGCATATGATATGATGCTGAAGATGTGATGTGAGGGCACGCCAAGAGATAGGGCTGGGGACCTCATATCTCCTGTATATAACTAAATATATATAGCTGGTAGACGTTATACATCCGCTGTATATGATTCATCAGGATAATGATCGGCCGCACACACAAGGGGGTCACAGGAAGCCCCCACAACATTGTCACACTGCCATGCATGTCCGGTCACCAGATTAATATATGGGACCATCTGGGACGCCAAGTTCAACAGCCGACGAGTGTGAACGATCCAGAGGCTCAATAACAAGCGATAAAAACATACAAGGTAAAAAACAAATCCTGTAAACAAAATACCAAAATTGCCAAAGAGGAGGCAGAGAGACTGACTGCCAAAGACAGCAAAAATAACCCCCCACCCGCCCCACCCACGCACCCATTTTTCAATCCCCGGCCTCCAGAAGACAGAAGACGACTGCCGGGGACAGAAGAGCTGGACAGCTCTTCTAGGTGGGTTAATTTTATTTATTTACTTTTTTTTACAGCTAGGGGTGATTTTCAGGGAAGGGCTTATATTTCAAGCCCTTCCCCAAAAACCATCACTGCAGTGGTGACCTTCATTCCATTGCTTTCAAGGAGGCTGCAGTAGCGCTGACCCCTTGAAAGCAATGGGATGGCATCGCGGACCTCTGCCACAGCTGTGACAGGGCATTCCTTCATCCCCATGGTCCCCTGCCATAGCTGTCACAGCTGTGTCATGGGAGCGCAATGTACTCCCTATGTTTTCCATGCGGCTGGCGCTGAACACAATGGGTGATAGCGCAGATTTTTCTTGCCGCTGCGAGGCTTAGTGAAGGCATCGCAAATGAGAATGAAACCATTGAAAATCATTGGTTTCATTACATGCGTTTTCATTCACTCTCGCATCGCAGAACAATCTATCACCAGTGGGTGTGAGCCGTGAAGCCTAACATACTATGTTTCTGCGTACATCGCCTTCTGAGAGGAGGCTCACCAATTTTTACATCAAGCCCAATGCAAACTATGCCTTCCCGTTGTTACAATTGCTCTGAGACACTTTGTTTCTCCAGAATTTCCTTTGGTGCCGTAATTTACTTGGATCAACAGCATTGGATGGCGTCAGAAGGCTGAGGTCTACGAAGGCAGAGTTACTATAAGGCACGCATCTCTGTTGTGACATTTGTTCTTTCCAGTGCCTTGCCAAGCTCGGGGTACCTGCCTCTACCTGGGGATGACCGGCTTGCCAGCCAATAATGTAAAATTCGCTCCGTTTTTCGCTTTCTCCACTTCTCTCTCTTTCTCCTTCTCTCCCTACTTCTGTTTCTACCTCTCTCCTCCTCCTTTATCTTCCTTCTCCCTACATATCTCTTACCTTCTCTCTTTTTCTCTCTCCTTTTGTTTCTTTCCATCTACTTCTCTCTCCTTCTCTCTCTTGCCCCTGCTTTCTCTCCTTCTCTTGCTCTGTATTTCTCTTTCTCTACTTCTCTCTCTACCTGTCTCTCTCCTCTCTCTCTACAACTTTCTACTTTTCTCTCTACTTCTCTCCTCTATCATCTTCTCTCTCTTTCACTCTATTTTTCTTCTCTCTCTATCTGTCTCTCCCCTTCTCTCTATCTACAGCACTCTAATTTTCTCTCTATTTCTCTCTCCTCTCCTCTCTCGTTCACTCTATTTTTCCTTCTCTCTCTCTACATGTCTCTTTCTCCTCTCTCTCTACAACTCTCTACTTTTCTCTCTACTTCTCTCTCCTCTATCTTCTTCTCTCTTTCACTCTATTTTTCCTTCCCTCTCTCTACCTGTCTCTCCCCTTCTCTCTATCTACAGCACTCTACTTTTCTCTCTATTTCTCTCCCCTCTATCTTCTTCTCTCTCGTTCACTCTATTTTTCCTTCTCTCTCTACCTGTCTCTCTCTCCTCTCTCTCTCTACAACTCTCTACTTTTCTCTCTACTTCTCTCTCCTCTCTCTTCTCTTTTTCACTCTATTTTTCCTTCTCTCTCTACCTGTCTCTCCCCTTTTCTCTATCTACAGCACTCTACTTTTCTCTCTATTTCTCTCTCCTCTATCTTCTCTCTCGTTCACTCTATTTTTCCTTCTCTCTCTACCTGTCTCTCCGCTTCTCTCTATCTACAGCACTCTACTTTTCTCTCTACTTCTCTCTCTTCTTTTTTCTATTTCTCCTGCTCTCATGCTCCTTCTCTTGCTCTGTATTTCACTCTCTCTCTAGTTCTCTTTCTCTACTTCTCTCACCTCCTCTCTCTACTTCTTTCTCCTCCTGTCTTTCTTCTCTCTCTACTTCTCTCTCTTTCTCCCTCCTCTATTTTTGTACTTCTTTCTCTCTCCCCCCTTATACCTCTCCCCTTCTTTCTTTCTACTCTCTCTTCTTCTATCTCTTTATTACTCTCTACATCTTTCTACTTAGCTCCTTCTCCTCTCTATCCATATCTCTTTCTCTCTCTCTTTCTCTCTTTCTCTCTGCTTCTCTTTCTCATTCTCTCTCTTCTTGTCTATCTCTCCCTTTCTCCATTCTTTCCCTCTCATTCTCTCTCTCTCTACTTCTCTTACTGTATATTTTCTCTTTCTCCTTGTCTCTCTCTTCTCTCTATTCTTCCTACAGCATCCAGATTCCTCTCATGACTATCAGGATGCCACAGTACCCTGACGGGGAAGCACTGGGGTAGGTCTATGATTGGGTATGTAGGGACAGATTGCCCTGGCAGTGTGGAGCTCTACTGCACTGCGGTTGTAATAACAGGTGGGCTTAAATCAATGCAATACCTCATGCAAACTTAGTTGCCTTGTGGCATTAGAGAGTAACTTAGGAACTAAAGCATTGCATGTCGGCGGCTGCAGCCCTGAACTGGATCTCAATGCGCAACAGACATTGATATTTATAATACTCAGTGGATTCTACAGTTTTCTGCAAATGACCATTTTTTAATTAATTTAAGAAATTATTTTTGTAGAAACCCGGTGCCGACAACCAGCAGCCCAGGGGGGGGAAGGGGGGGTGATCTGAATTGTAAGCTACCAATAAATCTACAAACATTTTAAAGAAAAAAAAATTATATTTAGGTGGGGGTCCTTAACAGGTCACTTTTTCCTTTATTGGCAATTTTGAGCTCATCCAAACCCCACAGACTCCAGCCCCGTACCTCCTCCCATCATTTCTTTAGTAATAAACAGTAAATCAGAAGCGGCGCTCCGATGGTGTACAGCGAGGTTGCAAACAGGAACAATATAAAATAGAACTCACCGCAACTGAACCGGTCCTAATGAAAGGAAACCGGTCAGTTCCTAGGTCCACTGAGATGATTCAAATCAATTGAGGTGAAGTACGTTGGTGGTCCGGAGACATCCCCTAGGGGAGAGCAGCAGCGAGCGACTCCGAAACAGTGTTGTCAAGGAGGAAAGAAATGTAAAGTTTAAAGGCAGAAAAAACTCACTTGATGCGCTCCATCCAACTGTATCAACAGAATGAAAAGTCTTACTTGGTGTGGGGTGCCTTGGACTCCTGGCACCCCAATATCCAAAGAGGCAGGGAAACTCCAACGATGCAGAGGTATATTTCATAAAACAATTTATTATATACATACAAAGGTAAGTGGATAGATATCGCAACGCGTTTCGGCTTTTTGTGAGCCTTTTTCAAGCATAAGGGACACATGTCTAGTGATTCCTATTTATAGCTAGCATACTCTAAGGGGAAAGGGAAAGGGAGGAGTTTCAATCTAAGCAATCTGCCATCCCTAAACAATGTATAATTTCTAATTAGTAGTATCCCACTCTCGTTACTAATAATATACTCATATGGTTGTTTATACATTATATAAGGAAACTGTATAAGTTTAGCTGTCCCCTTACAGAGACCCTATGTTGTCACCACGTGATCGGAACTCGTGACGGGGGGGGAGGAGGGGGGGGGGAAAGAAAATGAAGAGAGGAGGGGCAAGAAAGGGGGAGGTTATATAGTATTATACCATATTGAAAAACAAACCCCCAAATCGATCCGGCCGGCGTTCAGCATCCTGGACGCGCACAAAGGGGCAGGTCTCCGCTGCTTTCCTCCATGGGATCTTTCGTCATGGATCCCGGGAGGTCATGTGATGGTACGCTGGACGTGATGACGTTAAGTACCAGGATCTTCCGGCCAGCGTTCAGCGTCCTTGGCCGCACAAGAGGGGCGGGTCTCCGCTGCTTTCCTCCATGGGATCTTTCTTCATGGATCCCGGGAGGTCACGTGATCATACGCTGGACGTGATGACGTTTAATACCAGGATCTTCCCGTGACTTAGTCACATGGGATTCCATCGTGCATAGTGACATCAGACGTTTTTAGACGCTGGGTCACATGATCGCACTGCCGGAGTGCCATAGATAGAATTAACTCAAAGGTAGTCATATGGTTACCTATGGAAGCCCCTTTGGACCAAGAGTATACAAGGGAAATGTATCATCAAAGAAACTAAAATGGACATTGCATATTATTGTATATAGGGAAAGGAATTAAGAAATAAAATATTATGGGGGGAAGGGAAGGATAGAACTAAAGATGTATGGATACGCACATATACTCATAAAATATAACTATATAAAAAAAGGGGAGGAGAGAAAAGTAAGGGGAATGAAAAGGGAAATATAAAGTGATAGAAGGGGGGAAAAGTGTAGAGGGAGGGAGTAGTGGAGATACAAAATTATATACATTTACATCATATAAAAACCACTTATCTAAATATTGATTAATAAAATAATGGTAGACATCAGTTTAAAATATTATTATGAATATTCCTAAAACTATTAATAAAATTTCTCAAGTGTTTCGTTTAGTCCAAAAGGGTGTAGTGTATTAAATTTAAATATATAAAACATTTCTTTTCTTACTAGCCTGGAGTGATTCCCTAATGTAATTTGTTCCAAAGGGGTAATGGATATTCCCGACGGATCAGCACTGTGATGAATTGAAAAATGTTTAGAGACACTATGTGATGCAAATTGTCCAAGGCACCCCACACCAAGTAAGACTTTTCATTCTGTTGATACAGTTGGATGGAGCGCATCAAGTGAGTTTTTTCTGCCTTTAAACTTATCATTTCTTTAGTGTTTTTGTAATTACTTTGCAGGCTTTGAGGCTATTTCTCATAATGACCACTAGATGGCATGATGGAATAAATTATCTAATAGCTGTCTATAACAAAAATCCACCACTAGGTGGCAGCAGAACTGCATTCATATTTGTGAGAATAACTACAGAGTTTACGGACTTTACCGCCATCATAAATCGCTTCTCTATATCCAAAAGACGGGAAAACGTTCAGCTCCATTATTCGTAGCTCTTAATATTCGAGAATCTCAGTGAGAATGGATTAAATGAATGGTGACATAAAAAACAGCCCCAGCGGGGGGGATGCTGCCAGAGCTCAAACACAGAGCATCTTGGTGCGCTGGTTAATATAAGGGGGTATAGGATATTGTGGTGGGACGGGGCAGTGGGGAGATACTGCTAATATAATGAAATCTATACTCTCACTGTGGATTTCTCTCTCTCTTTTTCTCTCTTATTTTTCTTTTTCTTCTCTCCCCCTCTATTTCTTTCTCTTCTTCCGTATCTCTACTTCTCTCTTTATTTCTCTCTCCTCTCTCCCTCACCTTGTCTTTCTCTCCCCTCTTTTTCTCTATTTCCTTCTTTCTCTCCCTCTGTACTTTTCTCTCTATTTCTCTCTCCTCTCAACTTCTCTCTTTCTCTCTTTTTTCTCCTGCTCTCCCCTCTTGCTTTATTTCTCTCCGTCTCTCCTCTTTCTTCCTTCCGCTCTCTCTCCGCTTCTCTTGCTCTGTATCTCTCTCTTTCTCTACATCTCTCTCGCCTTCTCTCTCTCCGCTTCTCTTGCGTTGTATCTCTCTCTCCCCTCTCTATTTCTCTCTCTTTTCCCTCCTCTCTTTCTCTACATCTCTCTCTTTTCTCTCCTGCTCCCCCCTCTTGCTTTCTTTCTCTCTCGCCTCTTTCTTTCTTCTGCTCTCTCTCCACTTCTCTTGCTCTGTATCTCTCTCTTTCTCTACATCTCTCTCGCCTTCTCTCTCTCCCCTTCTCTTGCTTTGTATCTCTCTCTCCCCTCTCTATTTCTCTCTCTCTTCCTTCCTCTCTTTCTCTACATTTCTCTCGCCTTCTTTCTCTCTCTCTTTCTCTTGCTCTGTATCTCTCTCTCTTTCTCTCTCCCCTCTGTCTCTCTCTTCCCTCCTCTCTCTCTGTATCTCTCTCTCTCCCCCCTTCTCTTGCTCTGTATCTCTCTCTCTCCCCCCTTCTCTTGCTCTGTATCTCTCTCTCTCTCTCTCACACTCTCTCTCTCTCTCTCTCTCTCTCTCTCTCCATCTCTCTCTCCTTCTCTTGCTCTGTATCTCTCTCTTTCTCTACATCTCTCTCGCCTTCTCTCTCTCCCCTTCTCTTGCGTTGTATCTCTCTCTCCCCTCTCTATTTCTCTCTCTCTTCCTTCCTCTCTTTCTCTACATTTCTCTCGCCTTCTTTCTCTCTCTCTTTCTCTTGCTCTGTATCTCTCTCTCTTTCTCTCTCCCCTCTGTCTCTCTCTTCCCTCCTCTCTCTCTGTATCTCTCTCTCTCCCCCCTTCTCTTGCTCTGTATCTCTCTCTCTCTCTCACACACACTCTCTCTCTCTCTCTCTCTCTCTCCATCTCTCTCTCTCCTTCTCTTGCTCTGTATCTCTCTCTTTCTCTACATCTCTCTCGCCTTCTCTCTCTCCCCTTCTCTTGCGTTGTATCTCTCTCTCCCCTCTCTATTTCTCTCTCTCTTCCTTCCTCTCTTTCTCTACATCTCTCTCGCCTTCTTTCTCTCTCTCTTTCTCTTGCTCTGTATCTCTCTCTCTTTCTCTCTCCCCTCTGTCTCTCTCTTCCCTCCTCTCTCTCTGTATCTCTCTCTCTCCCCCCCCTTCTCTTGTTCTGTATCTCTCTCTCTCTCTCTCTCTCTCTCTCTCCTTCTCTTGCTCTGTATCTCTCTCTTTCTCTACATCTCTCTCGCCTTCTCTCTCTCCCCTTCTCTTGCTTTGTATCTCTCTCTCCCCTCTCTATTTCTCTCTCTCTTCCTTCCTCTCTTTCTCTACATCTCTCTCGCCTTCTTTCTCTCTCTCTTTCTCTTGCTCTGTATCTCTCTCTCTTTCTCTCTCCCCTCTGTCTCTCTCTTCCCTCCTCTCTCTCTGTATCTCTCTCTCTCCCCCCTTCTCTTGCTCTGTATCTCTCTCTCTCTCTCTCACACTCTCTCTCTCTCTCTCTCTCTCTCTCTCTCTCTCTCTCTCTCTCTCTCCATCTCTCTCTCTCCTTCTCTTGCTCTGTATCTCTCTCTTTCTCTACATCTCTCTCGCCTTCTCTCTCTCCCCTTCTCTTGCGTTGTATCTCTCTCTCCCCTCTCTATTTCTCTCTCTCTTCCTTCCTCTCTTTCTCTACATCTCTCTCGCCTTCTTTCTCTCTCTCTTTCTCTTGCTCTGTATCTCTCTCTCTTTCTCTCTCCCCTCTGTCTCTCTCTTCCCTCCTCTCTCTCTGTATCTCTCTCTCTCCCCCCCCCCTTCTCTTGTTCTGTATCTCTCTCTCTCTCTCTCTCTCTCTCTCCTTCTCTTGCTCTGTATCTCTCTCTTTCTCTACATCTCTCTCGCCTTCTCTCTCTCCCCTTCTCTTGCTTTGTATCTCTCTCTCCCCTCTCTATTTCTCTCTCTCTTCCTTCCTCTCTTTCTCTACATCTCTCTCGCCTTCTTTCTCTCTCTCTTTCTCTTGCTCTGTATCTCTCTCTTTTTCTCTCTTCCCTCCTCTCTCTCTCTGTATCTCTCCCCCCCCCCCCCCTTCTCTTGCTCTGTATCTCTCTCTCTCTCTCTCTCTCTCTCTCTCTCTCTAGTTCTCTTTCTCTAGTCTCACATTCTCTCTCACTTTCTCCTTATCTCTGTACTTGTTCTCTTGGCACACCAGGATGGCACAGCACTCTGATTGGGAAGCCCTGGTGTAGGTCCATCATTGGGTATGTAGGGACAGATCTATTGCCCTGACAACGTGTAGCTGCACTGCGGTACGAAATGATGGCTGATTTTAATTAATCAAATAAAAGTTATATTTTAATGGGAGCCTTTAACAGCTTATTATTCCTTATGGGCAAATGTAAACTAATCCAAACTCCAACCCCCCCTCCCTCCTCCCATCCTTTCTTTCTTGAATTGGGATCCTTAACAGGTCATTTTTTCCCCCTTATTGGCAATTGTAAGCTAATCCAAACCCCACAGACTCCAGCCCCGCCCCCTCCCTCCTCCCATCATTTCTTTAGTGTTTTTTTTTTTATTACTTTGCAGGCTTTGTTGCTATTTCTCATAATGACCACTAGATGGCATGATGGAATAAATTATCTAATAGCTGTCTATAACAAAAATCCACCACTAGGTGGCAGCAGAACTGCATTCATATTCGCATCATAAATCGCTTCTCTATATCCAAAAGACGGGAAAAAGTTCAGCCCCATTATTCGTAGCTCTTAATATTCGAGTATCTCAATGAGAAACGATTAATTGGAAGGGGACATAAAAAACAGTCCCAGCGGGGGTGCTGCCAGAGCTCAAAAACACAGAGCATTTTGATGCGCTGGTTAATATAAGGGGGTATAGGATAATTGGGTGGGACGGGGCAGTGGGGAGATGCTGCTAATATAATCAAGTGTATACTCAGGGGGGGCACATTTTTCCCCTATAGACGCAACCATCCCAAGAACACACGGCATATTTATATAAAATACCACCGCCATAACATGGCTGAATATTACCACCGTGCATCAGACCAATGAGCAGTCAGAGAACAACCACTAATTACATGCAGGGACTCACAAGTGATTTAGGCTGCTGTCCATAGCGACGCTATGTAGAGCGCTTCCGCCCTGTCCACAAGCGGAGAATGATAGTGATTCTCGGCTCGCGGACGGCAAATCGCAGTATGCTGCGATTTGCCGCAATTCTCCGCGGTCAGCCTATCTGTCAGATGGGCTGACAGCGGAGAGCCATCTGCTGGCTCCTGCTCTGAGATCTGCCACAGGATACCGCTACGCCCGTGGACAGGCAGCCTTATTTTCTCCACTTGGCCCAGACCAGTATGACGACTGCTTCGAGCTATGATGAACCTCTGCAGAGTTGGTATTTCAGGAACAATTGCAGGATTTTTCTATTTATAATACAAACCTTGTGATGGCATAATTGTGCTTGATGAATATACTACACGTTCCACAGCAATCAAATACCATTTCCTCTTATGGTTATGAGCTTGATTCTGGTGCTGCATTTACATAGAGATTGGTTCTGATGTGGTATTAATGTTTTGAGCTTGGCTCTGGTACTGTCTTTATTCAGTGATCTGTTCTGGTGCTATATTATGTTATGAGCTTGGTTCTGATACTGTATTTATGTTATGAGCTTGGTTCTGATACTATATTATGTTATGAGCTTGGTTCTGATACTGTATTTATGTTATGAGCTTGGTTCTGATACTATATTATGTTATGAGCTTGGTTCTGATACTGTATTTATGTACGGAGCTTGGTTTTGGTGCTGCGTTTACTTCTTGAGCTTGGATCGTGTACCGTATATTTACTGAGCTGTTCTGGTGTCGGTAAAAATCTCTTCGATCATATAAAAGCTGTTTGTGCCCATAAATACCGTGCTGACAAAATGTAGTGTTCTGTTAATTTCATTTCATTTACTTGTTTGTCAGATAATGTACAGTAATGGCCCCAAAGTCCCCTGTATTGTGGCCCCTGGGTGTGGGCGATGACCCAGGATGCTCCACTGCACAGAAAATTCTGTTCTCTCCTAAATAAATGGAGCCAAATAGATGGACAGCGGAGATGCCAGGAATACCAGCGATGATATTCACGCCCGTCCAGCCAGGAATGTCAGGAGCGTCCTCCCCATCCTCCTCCTCCTCACCCTCCTCATCCTCCTCATCCTCCTTACCCTCCTCACCCTCCTTACCCTCCTCACCCTCCTTACCCTCCTCACCCTCCTTACCCTCCTCATCCTCCTCCTCCTCACCCTCCTCATCCTCCTCCTTCTCACCTTCCTCACCCTCCTCATCCTCCTTACCCTCCTCACCCTCCTTACCCTCCTCACCCTCCTCACCCTCCTTACCCTCCTCACCCTCCTCATCCTCCTCGTTAGTGAAATGAAGTGTTGGAATTCCTCCTGATTGCTGACTGCAGCCGTCCGGACAACCGGAGTGTCTCCGCCATCCCAGAATCCATGGAGGACAAAATGTGGCAAGGTTGCTTATGATTGGGTCATTTACCTTATAAATATCTCTTTACCTATCAATATGTAACCATTTATGCAGACACATGAACAAAGAAGTCTGTCCAATCAGAGACTCAGGCTGCTGCTCTATCACTCCCCCATGCTTTACACAGCAGCACTGCTCCATTATAACACAGCTTTGATCACTGACTCAAGCTCCGCTGCACTGTTTATTATAGTAGCCTGATGTCCTTCTCCCATCTGCTCCTCTGTCTACCCCCTCACCATGCTTTATACTACATCTCTGCTTGCTCAGATCGGCTGAGGATCTGTGGCTTGCAAAGTTCTGAGACTTTCACTTTCTAGACTGAAAGGTTTTCCAGCTTTCTCATATACCTTGTATTTTACTTTCTCATCGTTTTCAAGATCTCTGCTAGCTGTAAGTGAGTGAAAACATTCACAGGCTGAAAAATGTGAGCTGATTTAGTGTGGTTTCACATCTGCTGCAGGGATTCCGCTATCCTACTCCATTCGGAGAGCAGGAAAGGGAAATCCTTGTGACCGAACGGTTCAATTTCTGGACGGAATTGACTATAATGGGGGCCGGCCGCCTTCTGCCCAGTTACCCGGCTTTTGGACCGAAGAAAAAGCGCTGCGTGCCAGATCTGCGACAGAACCTCCGTCTAGAGATGAAGATGGCCTAAAGGTCTATTTAGATGGGACGAATGTTGGGCAAATGATGCCCAACACTTGTCCCTGTGTGTCTACGCTCTCATGCTCCTGCACAGGAGCTAGAAGCACTGGCTCGCTCGCATAGTGGCCAGCAGGGGGATGGGGAGACTGCAGAAGATTTCTCTCCTCGTACTCCCCTGCCCCTCTCCATTGACATAACATAGCGGCTGTTCAGTACTGAACAGCCGCTGTTTGCACTGAGCGATGAGCGATCAGCTCATCATCGAACATTTAGGCAGCATAAACGATGGAAGATCATCTGATCACTCGTCGTTCAGTGTAAATAGCGGCCGTTCAGTACTGAATGGCCGCTGTGTAATGTCAATGGAGAGGGGCAGGGGAGTACGAGGAGAGAAATCTTGTGCAGCCTCTCCACTGTGAGCCATTGATACTAGCTCCCATGCAGGTGCACGAGAGCTAGTATGTGCGGGGATGAGTGCCGGGCATTGTTTGCCAAACAGTCGTCCTGCTGGCAGCTTGTGGTTTTAGTCTAGACAATCCTGGAAGTCTACAGACTGATAGATTTCACCTGCACTGATACATTGTAACAATCTGTGAGAACAGAAGTTTCTACTGTTGTCATGTTGAAGGGGTATTCCGATCTCATACATTTATGGCAAATCCACAGATATCTCCGCATAGACAAGACCACCTCTCCATTCATCACCTATCTACTGTGCATACAGCCACCCCCACAGGTGGGGCAGGGGTCTGCGGACCCCGTTCTCAGCATTGGGGTGGGCTTGATTTATCAAATATTTCCTGAGGATATGCCATTATATCTGGGATGGGATTCTCCTCTAAGCTCACATGTCGTCTGAAGAGTGTTCACATTCACTGAAAGCAAGCAGAGATCTTGAAAATGATGAAGCTTTACATACTGGAGCTTTAAATTAGGAAATGGTTAACTGGTTTCTCGCAATGAATTTCTAATCCTCCCATCTTCTTGTGACACCAGAGAGAAAACAAGCATCAGCTCCTTCTCCAGTGTGATAGAACAGGGGAATGGGGGGGTGGGGGATTACTTTTAAAAGCGATATAGCAGCGTTAAAAAAACCCGCTAGTGGGTGAAAGCCCTCCATCAGCTTCTACAGTGCGGATGTGTTTGTGCAGCAGCGGGGGTCAGGGGTCACGGTGTGTAATGACAGCTCACTTACCCTCCCAGTAATCCTATTATAAGGGTGACTGATTATATCCCCTGCTGCTACACACTAATACTCCAGCAGGAGATGATTGGAGTTGTAGTCCTCCAGTCGCTCCGGCTGGCAGGCTTTTCTGCGGGTGGTAAGCCCGTTCTGTGATCCGCGCACACGTAGAGGATTAGCTGCACAGTAAGGGCCCATTTATATGGATGTAAGTGTGTATTTTAGGCAATATATTTGCGCAGCCGAAGTGCAGACATATTTCCGCTCGTAACTATAGACACACAATACACAGTATAACCCAATGGGGTCATTCGCCTTTCCGTATTTTGAGCATGCTTTTCAGTGGTGCAAAAAATACCGCATCACGCTTTACCTTTCTGCACATATGCGCACCAAAGGTCCCAATAGAAATGGATGGGAGCGTACAAATGTGCGCACAATACGCAGAGAGAAGCGTAATACGCTGCATAACTCTGCTGGGACTCAGATGAATAAGCCATTATAACGGGTGCGCCGCTGTTTGGCGCGTGTAATTAACATGCCCTGCAGTTGGAAAAGGTACAATAAAATACGCTTCATTCAGTGCACAATAGAAGTGTGCTAGGGAGCGCGCAAATGTGCACACGCGCCTGTGGAGGAGCCCTAAACACTGCAGCCTTTTGTCCTGCTTTCGGGATGCAGGGTCACCATTTAGGGAATTACCTGCCAGGGTGCCGAGGCTCCCCACATGGTAACCACTCAGCAGCGCTGCTGTGGGATGCAAGTACTGATGGCAGTGTGCGCCCAGGATCCTCCTCCCATAACCTCTCCTCATTGGTTGTGCCGGAGGAGAGAAGGGGGTAGAGGTCCTGACACACACATTTCCACCTGCAGCAGTGCTTTGAAGACAAGGAGGAGGTAAGTATATCGGTGTCAGGGGTACTACTGTGGGGGTCACTATTACTACTAAGGTTGATTTAAGGGACAATTACTACTGGGGGTGACTATTTATACTGAGGCCACTGTGGGGGTCACTATTACTACTGGGGCCACTGTGCGGGACACTATTACTACGGAGGCTGATATAGGGGACACTATTACTATTGAGGCCACTGTGAGGGTCACTATTACTACTGAGGCCAATATAAGGAGCACTTATTACTGAAGCAGACAAAACGGACTCTATTACTACTGGGGCTGATATAGGGGACACTATTACTATTGAGGCCACTGTTAGGGTCACTATTACTACTGAGGCCACTGTGGGGGACATTTACTACTGAGGCGACTGTGAGGGTCACTATTACTACTGAGGCCAATATAAGGGGCACTTATGACTGGGGTAGACAAAGCAGACACTATTACTACTGGGGCTGATATAGGGGACACTATTACTACTGAGATCGATATAAGAGACACTTACTACGAAGGCTGATGTGGGGGTCACTATTACTACTGAGGCCACTGTGAGGGTCACTATTACTACTGGGGTCACGGTGGGGGACACTAATACTACTGATGCCACTGTGGGAGTCACTATTACTTCTGAGGCCGATATAAGGGGCACTCAACATTACTGGGGCAGATAAAGGGGCCACTATTACTACTGGGGCAGATATAGGGAACATTATTACTACTGAGGTCGATATAAGAGACACTTACTATGGAGGCCACTGTGGGGGTTATTATTACTACTGGGGCTAATGTAGGGGATACTATTACTACTGAGGCCACTGTGAGGGTTACTATTACTATTGGGGCCACTGTGGGGGACACTATTACTACTGAGGCCACTGTGAGGGTTACTATTACTATTGGGGCCACTGTGGGGGACACTATTACTACTGAGGTCGATATAAGGGACACTTACTACTTAGGCCACTGTGTGGGTCACTATTACTGCTGGGGCTGATATAGTTGATATTAATACTACCAAGGCCACTGTGAGGGTCACTATTACTACTGAAGGTCGATATAAGGGACAATAATACTACTTGTGGGTAACTATTATTACTGAGGTCACTGTGGGGTGTCACTATTACTACTGAGGCCACTGTGGGGGGTTACTATTACTACTTGGGCTACTGTGGAGGACACCATTAATACTGGGGCTGATAAAGCGTATACTATTACTACCGAGGTGACTGTGAGGGTCACTATTACTACTAAAGTCAATATAAGGGACACTATTACTACTGGGGGATACTATTACTACTGAGTCCACTGTGGGGGACACTATTACTACTGAGGATACTGTGGGGGTCACTATTACTACTGAGGTCGATATAAGGGACACTTACTACTTAGGCCACTGTGGGGGACACTATTAGTACTGGGGCTAATATAGGGGATACTAATACTACTGAGGCCACTTTGAGGGTCACTATTACTACTGAAGTCGATATGAGGGACACTATTACTACTGAGGATGACAATTAATACTGAAGCCACTGTGAGGGTCACTATTACTACTGGGGCCACGTGGAGGACATTATTATTACTGAGGCTGATATAGGGGATACCATTACTACTCAGGCCACTGTGAGGGTCACTATTACTACCGAGGCCACTGTGGGGGTCACTATTACTACTTAGGCCACTGTGCAGAACAGTATTACTAATGGGGCTGATATAACAGACACCATTACTACCGAGGCCACTATGAGGGTCACTAATACTACAGTGTCCACTGTGAGGGATACTATTACTTCTAGGGCCACTGTGGGGGTTATTATTACTACTTAGGGCCACTCTTTTGGTCACTATTACTACTGAGTCTACTGTGGGGCACACTACTACAACTGAGGCCACTGTGAGAGTCACTATTACTACTAAGGTTGATATAAGGGACAGTATTACTACTGTGGGGGTCACTATTGCTACTGAGGCCCCTATGGGGGACACTATTACTACTGGGCCTGATATAGGGGACACTATTACTACTCAGGCCACTGTGAGGGTCAGTATTACCGCTGAGGCCGATATAAGTGGTGCTTATAATTACTGGTAAAGATAAAGGGGACACTCTTACTACTGGGGCTGATATAGGGGACACTATTACTACTGAGGTTGATATAAGGGACACTCACTACGGAGGCCACTGTGGGGCCCACTATTACTACTGGGGCTGATACAGTGGATACTATTACTACTGAGGCCATTTTGAGGGTCACTATTACTATGGGGGCCACTGTGGCGGACAGTATTACCACTGAGGCCACTGTGAGGGTCACTATTACTACTGAGGTCGATATAAGGGGCACATACTACTTAGGCCACTGTGGGGGTCACTATTACTACTGGGGCTGATATAGGGGATAATAATACTACTGAGGCCACTGTGAGGGTCACTATTACTACTAAGGCCACTGTGGTCGATATAAGGGAGGTCGATATAAGGGAAACCATTTTTACTGGTGGTCACTATTAATACTGAGGATGATATAAGGGACACTTACTACTTAGGCCCCTGTAGGCGTCACTATTACTACTGGGGCTGATATAGGGGATATTAATACTACCAAGCCACTGTGAGGGTCACTTTTACTACTGAGGTCTATATAAGGGACAATATTAATACTTGTGGGTCACTATTAATACTGAGGCCACTGTGGGGGTTACTATTACTACCTGGGCCACTGTGGAGGACACTTACTACTGTGGCTTATAAAGGGTATACTATTACTACTGAGGCAACTGTGAGGGCCAATATTCCTACTGGGGAAACTGTGGGGGACACTATTACTACTGAGGCCACTGTGAGGTTCACTTTTACTACTGAGGTCGGTATAAGGGACACCTACTACTTAGGCCACTGTGGGAAACACTATTAGCACTGAAGCTGATATAGGGGATACTATAACTACTGAGGCCACTGTGAGGATGACTATGACTACTGAGGTCGATATGGTGGACACTATTACTACTGGGGTGTCACTATTAATACTGAGGCCACTGTGGGGGACACTATTACTACTGAGACCACTGTGAGTGTCACTATTACCACTGAGGCCACTGTGGGGGTCTCTATTACTACTGAGGTCGATATAAGAGACACTATTACTACTGGGAGTCACTATTAATACTGAGGTCAATATAAGGGACACTTACAACTTAGGCCACTGTGGGGTCACTATTACTAGTGCTGCTAATATAGGGGAAATTAATACTACTGAGGCCACTGTGAGGGTCACTATTACTACTGAGGTCGATATAAGGGACACTATTACTACTGAGAGTCACTATTAATATAAGGGACACTTACTACTTAGGCAACTGTGGGGGTCACTATTACTATTGGGGCTGATATAGGGGATATTAATACTACCAAGGCCACTGTGAGGGTCACTATTACTACTGAGGTGGATATAAGGGATAATATTACTACTTGTGGGTAGCTATTAATACTGAGGCACCTGTGGGGGTTACTATTAGTACTGGGGCCTCTGTGGAGGACTCTTACTACTGGTGCTGATAAAGGGTATACTATCACTACTGAGGCAACTGTAAAGGTCACTATTAATACTGATATAAGGGACACCATTACTACTGGGGGACAATTACTACTTAGGCCACTGTGAGGGACACTATTACTACTGAGGACACTGTGGAGGACATTATTATTACTAGGACTGATATAGGGGAAACCATTACTACTGAGGCAACTATAAGGATCACTATTATTACTGGGGCTACTATTACTACTGAGGCTACTGTGGGGGACACTTAGTACTTAGGCCACTGTGGGGGAGACTATTCGTGCTGGGGCTTATATAGGGGATACTAATACTACTGAGGCCACTGTGAGGGTCACTTACTACTGAGGTCGATATGAGGGACACTATTACTTCTGGGGCTGATATAAGGGACACTATTACTACTTAGGCCACTATGAGGGTCACTATTACTACTGGGGCCACTGTGGGGGACACTATTACTACTGTAGGCCACAGTGAGGTTCACTATTACTACTAGGGCCACTATTACTACTGGCGCCACTGTGGGGGACACTATTACTACTGAGGACACTGTGGGGGTCACTATTACTACAAGGGCCACTGTGGATCATACTATTACTACTGAGGCCACTGTGCGGGACACTATTACTACTGAGGCTGATATAGGGGACACTATTACTACCGAGGCCACTATGAGGGTCACTATTACTACTGAGGTCAATATAAGGGACACTATTACTACTGAGGCTGATATAGGGGACACTATTACTACCGAGGCCACTATCAGGGTCACTATTACTACTGAGGTCAATATAAGGGACACTATTACTACTGAGGCCACTGAGGGGGGGGGTCATTATTACTACTGAGGGTACTGTGGGGTTTACTATTACTACTGAGGCCGATATAAGGGACATTATTACTACTGGGAATGATATAAATGGCTTTATTACTATTGTTACGCTGTGCACGTGGCAGCATATTTTTAACTGACTTAGGGTATATTTACGCGTTCCAGATATGCTGCAGAATGTCTGCAGCAAAAAATTCTGTGGAAAATTTCGCAGCATTTCTGCATCCAAAAAACAGTCAAAATCTGTAGCATTCATGCAGATTTTCACTAGAAATCAACCTCATATCCACAGCTCATTTCATACGGCGCTCCCCTCAACCACTCTGAAGGATTCGCAGTCGGCAATCCCCGGCTTCTGGTTCCCAGCGACCTGGCCAGGTGTGGCAGTGCTAGTCAGATGATACTGGTCAGGAGAGGGCACTGCACGCCACTGTGAACTAGCAGCAAGAATGTGCTGACAACGGGAAGTCTTTGGAGGAGCTGAGGGGGAGCGCCGCAGTATTTCCAGTGTAAATCCACAGCAATGGATGTGGAAATGCTGCAGAATTTGCTCCCTGTCATTTTTTAAATGGCCCTGTACTTTTTATAAAATCATACGTTATGTTGAGCCCCGCTCCGACCACCATCCTCTGTCCCGCTTCGACCCTGGAAGAATTTGGACACCTTATTTTGTGGTAAGTGCCATGAATAGGCCGTTTTTTTGCGTATGTTGTGCACATTTGCGCGAGCGCTGCAAGAGCCTATGGATCTCAATGGACTCTTGTGCTGCACAAATACAATTAAAATGGAGCAGGTCATGTGATCGCACACCACGTGACAAAAAGCACTTATATGAATGAACCAATTGAAATCCTCAGGTTCTATTCACTGTGTATTCTGCACACAAAACACGCAGCGCAAATCTGCCTATGTGGCGGATATTTTCCTCGCACTGATTAGTCTGAAGTGCGAATGTTGGGATCAACGGGTTTTCACTACAGATTTTACCATTTACGATGCACAGGGTGAAATCAGCCGCAAATAAATGACAAAACTCCATGCATCATTCCAAAATCAACAGCAAAGCCCCCACATGCGCCGGAACCTGTAACGGTTTATGTCACTGAGGAGCCACTGATTATAAGCTGCAGGCTGACTACTAACTCCCCTTTGTCCACATCTTGTCACTGACAGAACAAGGCTGAGAGTCACAGGTCTCGCACAAGCGATCTGGCACTATAGTACATGCACTATAGCGGGCGCCTGTCAGCACTTTTTATTGTGCACTCTAGCATATAGTATGTGGCCAGTATGGTTGGCACTACTATATTAGAACTATAAAAAACACGTACTCTGTAGGCATGTAAGTGGCACGTAGAGAATGTGGCCGGAAACCACGTGGTGCAAGCGCTGGGCAGTGCCATTTTGTAGAAGCCTCCTAGAAGTGTGTGTGTTTGAGCAGGTCCCTCTCCATGGGGAGTAAAATACAGGGCTGAGCCCGCCCAGTGCAGGTCCTGCAAGGTCAATAAGAGGTCTGTGGGTAGGATATAAAAAGGACAGAACTGCATCACAGGAGGAGAAATGAGCTGCACTGAAGACCTAAGAGCAGTGTGTGCTCCGCAGCACCCAGCGGAGGCTTAGCAGACATAGGAGAGGATATGAGAGCAGCATGTGCTCCGCAGCACACAGCAGGGGCCTAGCTGACATAAGAGAGGACATGAGAGCAGTGTGTGCTCCACAGCACCCAGTGGAGGCCTAGCAGACATAAGAGAGGACATGAGAGCAGCGTGTGCTCCACCGCACTCAGCAGAGGCCTAGCAGACATAAGAGAGGACATGAGAGCAGTGTGTGCTCCACCGCACTCAGCAGAGGCCTAGCAGACATAAGAGAGGACATGAGTGCAGTGTGTGCTCTACAGCAACCAGCAGGGGCCTAGCACACATAAGAGAGGACATGAGAGCAGTGTGTGCTCTACAGCACCCAGCAGAGGCATAGCAGACATAAGAGAGGACACGAGAGCAGTGTGTGCTCCGCAGCACCCAGCAGAGACCTAGCAGACATAAGAGAGGACATGAGAGCAGTGTGTGCTCTACAGCACCCAGCAGAGGCATAGCAGACATAAAAGAGGACATGAGAGCAGCATGTGCTCCGCAGCACCCAGCAGAGGCCTAGCAGACATAAGAGAGGACATGAGAGCAGTGTGTGCTCCACCGCACTCAGCAGAGGCCTAGCAGATATAAGAGAGGACATGAGAGCAGTCTGTGCTCTGCAGCACCCAGCAGAGACCTAGCAGACATAAGAAAGGACATGAGAGCAGCCTGTGCACCGCAGCATCCAGCAGAGGCCTAGCAGACATAAGAGAGGACATGAGAGCAGTATGTGTTGCGCAGCACCCAGCAGAGACCTAGCAGACATGAGAGCAGCACCCAGCAAAGGCTTTGGATTACTCCCTGTTAAATACCATTTTGTTAGTTGTCGACTGCTGTTCAAGCTTGTCTGTATCTTTCCGAATTCTCTCTCTCTTCTCTAGCCTTATCTATTTCTCCTAGTTTTTTGTTGTCTGAAAATGTCATCAGTTTCCCCTTAATTCCCTCAACTAGATCATTTTTTTTTTAAATGTTGAACAGTACTGTGTAGTGCATTGGGGGTGAAAACAGCAGGCTAGCAGCGGCTGTAGTTCTAAGGTCATGGAGCAGGGTGGCTTCACTAACCTCAGGTTCCCCGCTCCAAACCATAAAGGCAGTTGTTCCAGTTATACGGAGTGCTGACACTCAGATTTTTTGAAACAACTTTGAACTTTACTGGATAGTTCCTCTCCTCTTGAGTTTACATGGACTCGGCGTTCTTGGTATCCAAATTCTTGATTCCTCTGACCACAGAAGTTTTCCATTTTGCCTCAGCCCATTGTAAATGAGCTTTGGCCCAGAGAAGACGCCGGTGTTTCTGGATTGTATTGATATACGGCTTCTTCCTTGCATGATACAGCTGTAACTTGCATTTGTGGATAGCACAGCGAACTGTGTTTACAGACGATGATTTCTAGAAGTCTTCCGGAGCCCATGTAGGGATTGGCACTACAGAATCAGGCCTGTATAGAATCCATGCGATTCAGCCCCGCCTGAGGGCCGGTAGATCTCCAGCATCCAATACTGACCATCAGCCTTGTCCTTCGTACACATGAATTCCTCCAGATTCTCAGACTCTTTTGATGATATTCCGTACTGTAGATGCTGGGATATTCAATGTCTTCACAATTTTACATGGAGGAACATTTTTCTGAAGTTGTTCCACAATTCTTAGATACGGTTTTTTACACATTGGTGACCTCTGACAATCTTTGCTTCTGGGAGACTCTGCCTCTATAACATACTCTGTTTATACACAGCCACAGTACTTACTAGGACATTGACCCTCCAGCTATTTTATTTGTACCACTTTTCCAGCATTTTGTTACCTGGTCCCAACTTTTGTGAGATGTGTTGCTGCCATCAATTTTTTAATTGGTTATTTGAAAAAGAAAAAAAAAAGCCCCCCCCCCCCCCCCCCCCCATGTGATATGTTCTATGTTCTACTGTGAATAAACTATGGTTAGATGACATCTCCAAATCCTTGCACTCTTTTTTTCTTTACATCTATTTACATTTTACACAGTGTTTCAACTTTTCTGGAATTTGGGTTGTATATGCGGTGCGTGACGTTGTTGGCATGAAGCGTGAAAACGTTTGCACTGTGTTTATACTGTGTTTTTGATGGCTAATTTATATGGCAGCAGCATAAGGAGTGTGTGACCGCATGACATGGATGGTATCAGCAACAGGAGAGGATATCACCCCATCTCTGTGCATATGATCCTATGTCATTCCATTGGGCGGAGATCAGACCTCAATCCCGGCGCTCCACCTATAGAGGAAATGGGTGTAATGTGCTAGGAATGGGCAGCAAGTCGTAGAACCGGACAAATGCCACCAGGTAGGGACTTCCTGAGAGGAAGCGAAAAGCAGCCCCAACGCTGCAGAACAATTCTGTGCTGTGGGTGAGGACCGAGATTTCCTGATTGTAGAACTAAATAGACTGACGGAACCTCAGGACGCCTTTATTATTATTATTGCTGCAGAAATCCTTTAATCCGGCAGCAGATGTTATGAGATCCTGATGATCTGGCAAGTATGGAAAATCGCTCACTGCTGAATTAGCAGGAACTCATCTGATAGTCCAGCACTTTGGCCGGCATCAGCCATAGTCGCAAAAACAGACACGGTCAATAAAAATCAATGTGCTGAAGATGTAAACATCTGCTGACCCCCAGATACTGGCAGAGAGGGGGTTAAATCCTATCTGACTGAGCGGACCCCTCACTACTCTTCCATCATCCTTGCTAATTACACAAGGTTTTGTATCGCCTCCTTGGAGGAATGAGGATGAGGCCCCACAGGAATCTGCACTCTGAGGTCGATTAGTTCTTAAACTGCTAAGGAGTTGTTTATGTAAGATGTGAGACACCGAAGAAAAAGCTGAGAAATCTGTGCATACAAAGGGGGAATGTCCTCATATAACCGAGATGGAAGCGAATGGGAGGAATACAGCAAAGGAATACTTGGGGGGGACGGAATAATGACACGCTGACACTTGGGGGACGGGATAATGACACGCCGACACTTGGGGGACAGGATAATGACACACTGATACTTGGGGGACAGAATAATGACACGCCGACACTTGAGGGACGGGATAATGACACGCCGACACTTGGGGGACGGGATAATGACACGCTGACACTTGGGGGACGGGATAATGACACGCTGATACTTGGGGGACAGGATAATGACACGCTGACACTTGGGGGACAGGATAATGACACGCTGACACTTGGGGGACGGGATAATGACAGGCTGACACTTGGGGAACAGGATAATGACACGCTGATACTTGGGGGACGGGATAATGACACGCCGGCACTTGCGGGACGGGATAATGACACGCCGACACTTGAGGGACGGGATAATGACACGCTGATACTTGGGGGACAGGATAAAGACACGCTGGCACTTAGGGGACAGGATAATGACACACTGATACTTGGGGGACAGGATAATGACACGGTGACACTTGGGGAACAGGATAATGACACGCTGATACTTGGGGGACGGGATAATGACACGCCGGCACTTGCGGGACGGGATAATGACACGCCGACACTTGAGGGACGGGATAATGACACGCTGATACTTGGGGGACAGGATAAAGACACGCTGGCACTTAGGGGACAGGATAATGACACACTGATACTTGGGGGACAGGATAATGACACGGTGACACTTGGGGGACGGGATAATGACACGCTGACACTTGGGGGACGGGATAATGACACTTGGGGGATGGGATAATGACACGCTGACAGTGGGGGGACAGGATAATGACATGCTGACACTTGGGAGACATGATAATGACACGCTGACACTTGGGGGATGGGATAATGACACGCTGACACTAGGGGGGCGGGATAATGACACGCTGACACTTGGGGGATGGGATAATGACACGCTGACACTAGGGGGACGGGATAATGACACGCGGACACTAAGGGAACAGGATAATGACACGCTGACACTTGGGGGACGGGATAATGACACGCTGATACTTGGGGGATGGGATAATGACACGCTGACACTTAGGGGACAGTATAATGACACACTGACTCTTGGGGGACAGGATAATGAC
The DNA here is from genome assembly GCF_035609145.1 of Eleutherodactylus coqui. NCBI lineage: Eukaryota > Metazoa > Chordata > Amphibia > Anura > Eleutherodactylidae > Eleutherodactylus > Eleutherodactylus coqui. The sequence goes on from NC_089843.1 coordinate 14,096,190, forward strand.
ACGCTGACACTTGGGGGACAGGATAATAACATGCTGACACTTGGGGAACGGGATAATGACTGGCTGACACTTGGGGGAACAGGATAATGACACGCTGACACTTGGGGGACGGGATAATGACACGCCGACACTTCAGGGACGGGATAATGACACGCTGATACTTGGGGGATGGGATAATGACACGCTGACACTTAGGGGACAGTATAATGACACACTGACTCTTGGGGGACAGGATAATGACACGCTGACACTTGGGGGACAGGATAATAACATGCTGACACTTGGGGAACGGGATAATGACTGGCTGACACTTGGGGGAACAGGATAATGACACGCTGACACTTGGGGGACGGGATAATGACACGCCGACACTTCAGGGACGGGATAATGACACACTGATACTTGGGGGACGGGATAATCACACGCTGACACTTGGGGGACAGGATAATGACACGCTGACACTTGGGGGACGGGCTAATGACAGACTGACACTTGGGGGACAGGATAATGACACGCTGACACTTGGGGGACGGGATAATGACACGCTGATACTTGGGGGACGGGATAATGACACGCTGACACTTGGGGGACGGGATAATGACACGCTGACACTTGGGGGCATGGATAATGACAGACTGACACTTGTTGGACAGGATAATGACACGGTGACACTTGGGAGACATGATAATGACACGCTGACACTTGGGGGACGGGATAATGACACGCCGACACATCGGGGACGGGATAATGACACGCTGATACTTGGGGGACGGGATAATGACACGCTGACACTTGGGGGATGGGATAATGACACGCTGACACTTGGGGGACGGGATAATCACACGCCGACACTTCGGGGACGGGATAATGACACGCTGATACTTGGGGGACGGGATAATGACACGGTGACACTTGGGAGACATGATAATGACACGCTGACACTTGGGGGACGGGATAATGACACGCTGATACTTGGGGGACAGGATAATGACACGCTGACACTTGGGGGACGGGATAATGAGAGACTGACACTTGGGGACAGGATAATGACACGCTGACACTTGGGGGACGGGATAATGACACGCTGACACTTGGGGGACGGGATAATGACACGCTGACACTTGGGGACAGGATAATGACACGCTGACACTTGGGGGACGGGATAATGACACGCTGACACTTGGGGGACAGGATAATGACACGCTGACACTTGGGGGACGGGTTAATGACAAGCTGACACTTGGGGGACGGGATAATGACACGCTGATACTTGGGGGACGGGATAATGACAGACTGACACTTGGGGGACGGGATAATGACACGGTGACACTTGGGGGACGGGATAATGACAAGCTTATACTTGGGGGACGGGATAATGACACGCTTATACTTGGGGGACGGGATAATGACACGCTGACACTTGGGGGACGGGATAATGACACGCTGACACTTGGGGGACAGGATAATGACACGCTGACACTTAGGGGACGGGATAGTGACACGCTGACACTTGGGGGACGGGATAATGACACGCTGACACTTGGGGGATAGGATAATGACACGCTGACACTTGGGGGATAGGATAATGACACGCTGACACTTGGGGGATGGGATAATGACACGGTGACACTTGGGGGATGGGATAATGACAAGCTTATACTTGGGGGACGGGATAATGACACGCTGATACTTGGGGGATGGGATAATGACACGCTTATACTTGGGGGACGGGATAATGACACGCTGATACTTGGGGGACGGGATAATGACACGCTGACACTTGGGGGACGGGATAATGACACGCTGACACTTGGGGGATAGGATAATGACACGCTGACACTTGGGGGACGGGATAATGACACGGTGACACTTGGTGGATGGGATAATGACAAGCTTATACTTGGGGGACGGGATAATGACACGCTGATACTTGGGGGACGGGATAATGACACGCTGATACTTGGGGGACGGGATAATGACACGCTGACACTTGGGGGACGGGATAGTGACACGCTGATACTTGGGGGACGGGATAATGACACGCTGCCAATCGAAGTGTAGGAACCAAGCATTTCTCCCTCCCTGATTGGATCAGCAGATTGAGAATGATCAGTAACAAAACAGGTAGTTGCGATGTTGTTCATGTGCACAGATTATAGCATGGTTTGACCCAAGGAGATCCCTCTCCAGTGTCATCTGCAGTCTCTGTACAGCACAGCAAGGGAGTATAAGGAAGACTGAAGGGTGACACCTGGCAAATCTGCTTGAGAGATAATTGCATCAACATGATAAATATCACATGGAGTAGTCAGCAGGCAACTGGTTCCATATGTGTCCTATTTAAAGGCACACTCGGCTTCTCTGAGAGGTTTACTGATCTCTTCTCACAACCATCCATTCTTCATATGAAGGTCAGTATTGTAATACATCTCATTCTGTAGATGAGCGACTTGATTAATTTCACATGCTGATGATTGCCATAGGTGACTGCTGTCCCCCAGATCATTCTCACACTTCAGTCAACTGTTTAAGCATCAAAGAAGAGCGAGAGAATCCCCAGGGCTGACCCATCATACTTACACCACTCAGCTCAGCCAATCTGAGTGTGGGAACCAAGCATACCTTCCAGTCTGATTGGATGAAGAGTGAGAGTGATCAATTAGTATAGGGTCATTTTAATGATGTTCATGTGAGCAGATTATAGCTTGAGAATGACTGGAGAAGATTATTCTCGAGTGTCATCTACAGTCTCCAGGAAGCAAGTGGATCTAAGAATACTTAAAGGTGGCCGTGGGGAGAATGATCTTTGGCTGACTCTGGAATTCATTTTCACTGACCGTAGAACTTGCTTAAAGGAGCCCAACGCTTCTACCTGTCTTTTTATTTCAGACTAGCTTACCCGTCGCGCGTTGCTGCGAAGACAGACAGACAGACAGACAGACAGACAGACATTCATTCGTTTTTATATATCTAGATAACAACCAATCACAGCGCAGCTTTCATGTTACCTCAGCAGTATAAAATATAACAACCAATCACAGCGCAGCTTTCATGTTACCTCAGCAGTAAGAGAAATAACAACCAATCACAGCGCAACTTTTATTTTGCCTCAGCAATATAAAAAATAGCAACCAATCACAGCGCAGCTTTCATGTTACCTCTGCGGTATTATATATAGCAACCAATCACAGCGCAGCTTTCATGTTACCTCTGCGGTATTATATATAGCAACCAATCACAGCGCAGCTTTCATGTTACCTCTGCGGTATTATATATAGCAACCAATCACAGCGCAGCTTTCATGTTACCTCTGCGGTATTATATATAGCAACCAATCACAGCGCAGCTTTCATGTTACCTCTGCGGTATTATATATAGCAACCAATCACAGCACAGCTTTCATGTTACCTCAGTGGTATAATATATAACAACGAATCGCAGCACAGCTTTCATGTTACCTCAGCAGTATAAGAAATAGCAACCAATCACAGCACAGCTTTCATTTTACCTCAGCAGTATAATATGTAACAACCAATCACAGCACAGCTTTCATGTTACCTCAGTATTCTCAATCTCCAGCAATTGTCTTGCGAAACGTTCGGTGGATGCATCGTTTTCTGGTTGAACACTCATCCCGTTGCTCGTAATGCCTTTTGCTTTCGTGCTTGAGATGGAAATCAAACGATCTTTGTCTGGGAGCATAACTGTCGACGATGCTCGCACGCGCGCCACCTATCGTAGGATAGTTGTACTATGCCAGTAATCTTCCCAGGAGTGTACTCAGCAACTTCCCAAAGTCTCATGGCAATTGGATGTATGGTGTAGTAATGCATAAAGGACAGACAGACATTCATTTTTATATATCAGGAAGTGAGAGAATTAGATTCCGTACGTAAAATTTGGACACTAATTCTTTTGCGCATAGAATTGAATAATTGAGTTGGGACCGATTAGCTTTTCCTATTTATGACATAATCAATGCTCATGCCAAATTTCAAGTTTCTATGACATTGGAAAGCGAGAAAATTAGATTCCGTACGTAAAATTTGGACGCTAATTCTTTGGCGCTTAGAATTGAATAATGGAGTTGGGACCCATTAGCTTTTCTATTTATGACATAATCAATGCTCGTGCCAAATTTCATGTTTCTACAACATCGGGAAGTGAGAGAATTAGTGGCAATGATGGAAATCGAACGATCTACGTGGGGGGGGCGTAACTGTCGACGACGCACGCGCGCCATTTATCGTAGGATAGTTGTACTATGCCTATAATCTTCCCAGGAGTGTACTCAACAACTTCCCAAAGTTTCATGGCGAACGGATGAATGGTGTAGTAGCGCATAAAGGACAAACAGACACGCAGACAGACAGACATACATTCAATTTTATATATATATAGATATAGGGCTGTGAGAAGACAACACTGGTGGGTTGTCTATGGTTGTTCTCCTTCAGCTCCCAAACCTAAGTGGGATGGGATGGTAAGACAAAGTCCTTTTCTGGCTGGTTGGAGATTGGAGTCTAATAGGTAATATTCTTCTTTAGGGCTCATTCACATGGGCATCAAAATCATGCAGAAGTAAGCCACGCCAAAACAATCGTGTGAATGGATGATTTTCCGCGATTAAGTCCAAAGCTTAATTACTGTTGAAATCGCCCATTCACTCGATCGGGAGCTGCGTGTTGCTGAAAAAAAGTGCTGCTGCTGCGGGAACCCCTCCATCCCTGCTACAGGGGAATCCCTCCATCTCCCCTGCAGGGGAACCCCTCCATCCCCAAGACCTATTTTTTATGTAGCTGGAAGATTTATTCGCTGAGTTCAGTCACTGATGTCTTTCCTTTTTGGGTGCAATTTTTTGCGCAGCTTTAAATCATTCATCTGAACATTTCTATAGGAAACCATTGGTTCTATTAGTCACAATTTTTTAGCGTATGTAACTTAGCTGCGCAAAATCGTCCATGTGAATGAGGCCCTAAGGATACACATTTTACTGATCAGCATTTGAGGGGGGTACATATTAAGAATCTTGATGACACTGTTGTGAGCAGTTCAGCTGGTATGTGATCAATGCCCGGAGCTTTCCTGTTTGGTAGTTTTTTCAGGGCCCATGTGACTTCAGAATGCACGATTCTTGTTCTACTTGATGTATGTGATCCAACGGGTTGTCTGATCGCCTGCATACAGCTCTGCTCTATACTCCCCCACTTATGCTTGATTCGATCTTCTTCTTGTAATAATTTGCAATCCCAGTCTTTGATGGTTGCTGCCTCCACAGGGTCGAAGAGAGCCCGGGTGTGGCCCTGCTGATTTGCTCTTCCAGTTTCGCGTATTGGTCATTCCAGTAGCGTTCCTTGTCTTGTTTGACTTTTCTTTGAAATTCCGTATTTAGCTGTCTGAATTCAATGATGGTGCCCGCTGCTTTAGCTGCTCGGCGCTTGTTGGCCGTTCTGATGGATTCATCCAACAGCCATTGTGGTTGTTTTGCTGATCTTTTGAAGGGGTTGATTTGTTTAGCTGTTTTCAGAGTGATGGATTTGATTTCCTCCCATAATTCATCAGGGTCTTTTCTGATGATGCTCAAACCAGTGTCAGTCAAGATCCTGACCGACCTATGTCAAAAGATCTAGAGCTCCAAATTGTGGCCCAAAAACTGGACAAGATCTTAATCACACTTCCAAAAAAGGTGATGCTCATGGAGCGTCCCATAGGGACACCCCGGACACCTGACTAATGTGTAGAGCTGGGAGGGTTAACTGCTGGCTTGTCACTGCGACACTTACCAGGCACTGGTCCCAGAGGGATGACACGTAGCCCAGGCCAGAGCAGAACTGTAGGCCACCGTTGACAGCCCTAGGATAGGGAATACCAATTAACAGCATGATGGTGGTAGTAGTTGTCACAGGTGACGCCACCGTTCCTACACACCGGTGTGCTACACAGTGGAGAATTATCACAGACACAATCTTGTAGTACCTCGGGTCCCTCGGAACAGTTAGGGCCCGGTATATACTTTACTTGAATTAACTTGAAGCAAACAATTGTCACAAGGCAATTTAGGTACCGTTTTCACAATGTAGGTAAAGCAAGAGATCAGAGGTCAGGGAGGATACAAGGGATGAAACCGGTCCTGCAGTCAACATTATAGTCAGGAACCGCTCCTGGAAAGGGAACAGTCCAGAGGAGGAAGGAGGTAGTGGTCACTCCACAGACACTCTAGTAGTAATAACTGACTTTCAGTATTTGCACCCCGCACTGGAGACTCGTGGGTGTGACGTTCAAGCTGGCTTCCACAAAGGACGTGGCACCAACGACCAAATCGTGAACCTGCGCTGGATTATGGAGAAGACCCGAGAGTATCAAAAGAATGTGTACATGAGTTTGATCGACCACAGCAAGGCATTTGATTGTGTTGAACAGGACTAGCTTTGGAAGTCTCTGAAGCAAATGGGCGTCCCAGAACATACTGAACAGCTTATAAGGTCGCTTTACAACAACCAAGAAGCAACAGTCAGGACGGCTTATGGAAACACAGATTGGTTCGGAATCGAGAAAGGCGTACGGCGAGGCTGCATTCTATCACCAGTCCTTCTCACTCTGTAAACAGAAACGATCAGGAGTCAAAATCAGTGGCAGAAATCTCAACAACCTTTGATATGCAGATGACACCACCCTGCTTGCGGAAAGTGAAGAGGACCTGGAATACCTGATCCAACGAGTGCAAAAGGAAAGCAAACGCATGGGACTGGACCTCAACAGCAGGAAAACGAAAGTCATGACCACGGTAGGCAACGGTACAGTGAACAGAAGTCGAGTCGGTCCAAGATTCCATCTTCCTTGGATCCAAAATCGATTGCAACGGGCAATTTGGACCTGAGATCAAGAGACGGATTACATTTGGTAGAAATGCAATGCAAGGAATGGAAAAGATCTGGAAAAGCAAGGATGTTAGCATTGCAACAAAAACCAGAATGGTCAATGCAATCGTCTTTCCCATAAATATGTATGGTTGCGAAAGTTGGATGCTCAAGAAATCAGACAGAAGGAAAATTGATGCGTTTGAACTCTGGTGCTGGAGGAGAATGCTATGGATACCTTGGACCACCATGACAATGAACGAGGTAGTATTAAGGCCCATTTACACCAGCAGATGATCGCTCAAAGATCGCTCAAACGACAGTTTAGTGACAGCTTTGAGCGATCATTTTAAATAAACTATTAAGTAGCTACTCAGCTACTTAAGTACCAATTAAGTGTGCAAATGAAGCCTTCACTGAACGCAGTAAATAGCCTGAGGGCTTTTATCTGCGCTCAGATCCTCGTTCTCCAACGGGAAACAATGCTATCAGCGCACTCTGTGGAGAACTTCTGATAGGGCTGAATGACGATTTTTAGGTTGGACTGAATTTATCGATTAGCTAGTAGTGCCTGAAAAGCGCACAATGGGCGCACATTTAGACGCACGATTATCACTAAAACGATCGCCAAAAAAATACGATTTTTTTTTAGTGATCATTGGCTGGTGTAAATGGGCCTTTAGATCACGTCAAGCCAAAAAAATTACTAGAGGGCAAAATCATCAAACGGCAGCTCTCTTTTTTTTGGCCGCGTGATGTGCACTAACTCACTGGAAGCAGTACTGATGCTTGGCGAGGTCAGGGGAAAGAGAAGATCAGGACGACAAAGAACAAGAGGATACAACCAAGGCACCACGAACAAGTCAATCGCAGGACTGAAAGACACGGTGAAAGACAAGAACATGTGGAGAACATTGATCCATAAAGTGACCGAAGGTTGGATGTGATTGGATGGATAATCATCATCACATTTTAATATTTATGGCTGTCTAGCTCTGTAAGCTGCACACTTGGTGGGTTGCAGTGCAGGATTCCTCTTATCGGGACGGTCTGTCAGGCCTCTGAGGACAAGATCTGGAAATCGTTAAGATTACATCAACAGGGAAAGGACTGAAGACTTCACACTCACTTTGACTGAGTTCCAGAAAAGTGGACTTCACAGTCTAAACAAATATTTTGTGATGAGGAGGGAGCCACTAACAATAGCAGATAAGGCTCGGGCCAAGAGCTGTACCCCCCCCCCCCCCCCCCCAAACATTCCTGTCAGCTGCTATATACAATAAGAGCTGCTCAGGAAGCTGAACTGGACGCACCCAGCAGCCAAAGTGAGCGATCCAGAGCACGGAAGGCCCCATCCAGGAACACACAAGTGCACCTCCGGCGGGGAGAGCAAGAGAAGTTGTACTGAGCAGTGTGTGTATATTAGTGTGTGCGTCTGTGTGTCAACGTCTCCTGTTCTGTATGAGTGTAACTACTATCAGTATATATATGTATGTATATATAATAATAATGATCTTTATTTATATAGCGTCAACATATTCCGCAGCGCTTACAAGACAGGGAGAACAGAAACAAAACTACGGTTGCATCTAATAACCAATTGATGGAAACAGTAGGGGTGCGGGGCTCTAACAAGCTTACATATTACAGCTAATGGGGGGATACAGAAGGTAAAGGGCTGGAGATGGGCACGGTATGGCGAGGTGGAGATGGGCACGGTATGGCGAGGTGGAGATGTGCACGGTATGGCGAGGTGGAGATGTGCACGGTATGGCGAGGTGGAGATGTGCACGGTATGGCGAGGTGGAGATGTGCCCGGTATGGCGAGGTGGAGATGTGCCCGGTATGGCGAGGTGGAGATGTGCCCGGTATGGCGAGGTGGAGATGTGCACGGTATGGCGAGGTGGAGATGTGCACGGTATGGCGAGGTGGAGATGTGCACGGTATGGCGAGGTGGAGATGTGCACGGTATGGCGAGGTGGAGAGCAACAGATGCTATACACATGGACAGTGGTCAGACTTAAGCCATGGCTGATACGGTATGACTTACAAGGGGCGGTTGATTACGGCTAGCAGGGATTGCAGTTGTAATGCCCCAATGAACTTACGGTAGCACATATGGCTGGAGGCCTAGTTTTGTAACGGTCTGGGCGGTATGCTGAAGAGATAACAGAGTCGAGTCCAGTAATAGTTTAGCAATCTGGGGAGTGTACAGATTTACTAACTTTGTTATGTGGGCTAATAAGCACCGGGTCCACACGAACGTGCCCAATGACGGATAGGGAACAACAGGAACTACCACGGATATACACCTCTACCCATCTACTACTAGGTTTGGTGACACAGACCTACCTGAGTGGGGACATCGCCCCTATAAAGGGGAGTCCAGCGGTCTTCGGATCTGGGCCCTTGCTGCTCCTAGGAACCACGCACGCAGGATAGGACACATAAAAATGCCACCATAACAGGGACAACTGGACAGAGTAAGCTGACACACAGAGCTGGAATCACACCCTACAGCAGCCAAAAGGCAAACACTAGTAGCAGGTGGTAAAGCTATAAATGCCAGGTATTAATTGACATTTTGCTGAAAATATGGAAGCTAGCGGGCCACTTCATGGCACCTGCCTATACCACTAGTCCCTACACTAACCAGGAGTCCAGCGACACCAACCTTTCTTGCAGCCACCACACATAGAACATGTTCACACCACAAACAAAGACAGAATGAGCACAGAACAGGACTGACCACACTTGATGTCTGCCCACCTGCACAGACACTGGACAAGACACTGTTCACACACCTAACATATATACAGGCATGCAGGACTACAAAACCTAGAGAGAAGGGACACCAGCTTCCTCTTGCAGAGGGACTGGTGTGTATATATATGCAGCAGACCTGTGGGGATTGGCTGGCAGGAGGAACTCCACACCTGGAACCCTGTAGTACAACAGTGCCTAAAACAGCTAATCCTGGATTTGAATTTACCAGGTAGCTATGACTAACTGTTTGACGAAGAGGGACCTCAGATAGGTTCTTCTCTCCTCTGCTGTGGGGTGCCAAGGGAACGGGTTTACACCTCACTCGACCTTGGAAGGGAACGTGCTGAACTGCTGACATGCTCTAGTGCGGGTAACTCCTCCTTTCTGACACAACTGAACTGCAACCTCTCCTCTCTTACACCTGTCTGCCTAACTGCTCACTGCCTCCTCCTTTTATCTCCTCTGTTCCTTTGCCGCACTTTCTGGACTTCTCCCACTCCTGCATAGGGACTTGTGGTGTTGCTTTCCCGCCCTTGAGGCTCTGCACCAGTGAAATTAAACCTGACTGTCAGCCAATGAGGGACCAGCTGACATCAGTGTTAAGCTCTGGGCTTAGAAGATAAGGGGAGAAACAGGGTCTCTCCTACAGAGGGCACCTTTTATATCAGTGGATGGCACATAAACAGGTGTGACATGACAGGTGTGCTGTGAGTGTTCTGTAGGACCCGCTGGGCCACTAAACAGTTAGTAAGACAGGGAACATGTTATCAGGCAGCATACAGAGGGGTTTGTTTAGGGAATGCGGTATGGCTCCCTGAAGAGCTGCGTTTTTAGAGCACGCCTGAAGTTTTGTGAGTCCTGGATTGCCCGAGTAGGCTTTGGTAGTGCGTTCCAGAGGACTAGTGCTGCTCTGGAGAAGTCTTAGAGGCTGGAATGATAGGTTTGAGGTAATGGGGCACTTAACCCCTTAGTCATGAAGCCTGTTTGCACCTTAATGACAAAGCCAAATTTTGGAAATCTGACATGTGTCACTTTACCATGTGTGTTCAGAAACATACCGATTGTGGGCCTAAACTTAAGACTTTATGCACAACGGGGGCCAAACCAACATTTTGATTGAAGATGTTTTAGGCCCCATTGCCCACTTGTAGAGCTTTTGAGTGGCCAAAACGACAGAGAACCCCCACAAATGACCCCATTTTGAAAACTAGACCCCTTAACGAATTTATTTAGAGGTGTACTACGTATTTTGACCCCACAGTTTTTGAATGAATCTAAGCAAAGCAGAAAGAGAAAATTACGATTTTCATTTTTTTTGCAATTGTGTCATTTGAAAAACAGTTTTTTCTGTACAGCACACATCTTAATGAAGACTTTCACCCTAAAATGGATCCTCCCGTTTGTTCTGTGTTCAGAAACATAACCACTGTGGCCCTAATATTATGTCCGTATGCAAAATGGGCCCAAATCGAAAAGAACATTACACGTTATCTGTTTTTTTAACTTTTACGGATAATGATGATCATGTGACCGCGGACGGCTCACCGCAGCCCTTGGTCACTACTCCAGGCTCTCGGCTACCTTTAGTAGCCAGGAGCAATGAGATGATAAATTTCCTCGGCCCTCCCCAGCTCCTGCGCTTGCTTGCACCATTTTGCCAGCGGGAGCATGCGCCAAAGGGGAAAGGTCCATGGATAAACATTGCCGGAGGCCTTAGGTACGTAATTTCCCCTCCCCTCACAAGTCGGATCTGTGACGGGAGGTGAAACTAACTTTTTTTTACTTTTACATGATCATTGCTATCCATCGGAAAACGGCGATCACATGACCAGGGACTTGAAGAAGGCGGTATGACGTCCAGGAAGGACTAGAACGCTGCAGCACATTGCAGAGAATGGGGGTGAGTACTAACAGCTCCCTTCATGGATCCAATCTGTGAGGGGAGTTGAAAATTTAACCTTTTTTTGCTTTCTATTTACTTTAACACAATCGCCGTTATCATTGGACAGCTGCAGGCTGTCGGCTACCATGTGTCTACTATGTCTCTGCCATAGGTCACCGCACTTGAGCTCTATTTGCAGTTGTTGGTCATCTAGCTACCTCCTGTGCAAAGATTAGGTGCTACTTGTTTGGTGATCTTGGTCACCCATTTAGCCACTGTCTATGCTCCTTTGCTAATGCAGTCTCAGCTCCTTTGGATGGGGGCGATGATGTGCAGTCATTTTTACTGCTTTGGTAACGATGAGTGACAAGGTGTTGAGTTAGAAATGGGAAGGTGCCTGATCTTAGTTGTCCTCACGAAAGAGCAAGAACTAAGACTCATCAACCTCTGTAGTCCCCAGTCAAAAAAGGACAGGAAGAGTCTCTCCATGAAGATCAAGCCTTACATTTTTACCAGCCATCAAGTAGTCTTTTGAGATGATTTTCATACAGTCACAAGGGCCTGTGATAGGGAAGGCTCCAGCATCAGGCGGTTGGCTTTTGACAGTGTTGCACTTAATAGCATAGCTAGCGAGGCTCGCCTGGTGGATGTCCACATCCAGCACTCCCCAGGCCACGAGGGATTCACCTTTTATAGTGGCAGGACTTGGTCTAAAATACACAGGTTTTATTTCAAGGAGAAAGCCGTCTCTTCGCCAGTGTCTGTCGTTGAGGTGGAATTCTCTGAATTTTGCAGATACCCTCAGATGGGCAGAGGCCTTTGGAAATTATATTTGTCACTCTTGGAGGATGTGGAGCCAGGTGCCATTACTGGATCTCTGTAGTTGAAAGTCAGAGTGGTGGGAGATGTTCAAGAGGAGGGTGGCGAGGTTCTTCCGAGAGCACTCCAATCTCAGGTGACTTGACAGGTACCGCCTGTATCAGGGACTGAGAAGGAATCTCGAACATGTTGTTTCAACTGAAGGAGATCTCCAGAGTGACATTTTTACTCAAGTAGTGTCACTATGATAGACACGCATCCTTGGTTTTTGAGAAGTACCGCTTGCCTGCTCCTTACAGAAACAGATTGATCTCAGTAAATAGTACAGGTTGATTGATAGTACAGAGATTGTGGAGGTTGTCAGATCCTACTATTCACAAATCTTGGGAAAGAGGGATCTAGATTCATGCATTATGTCGCCTTTCCTTTATGAAACTGTCCCTGAGCCGGGGGTAGACATCTCTTTTGATGTTTTAACAGAAGAGATCAGGGAAGAAGTTAGACTGGTAATTAGTGAGCTTTGGCTTAACATCTGAGTATTATCAAACCTTCAAGGTCTTCTTGAGTCTCCTCTTGACTGAGGTCTTTTCTCGGGCACTCTACCTAGGTCAAGGAGTAGGTTGACCTTGATCATTCTGTCAAGAGGGAAAAGATTTGAGGTGCATTGAGAACTGGCGTACCATAGTGCTTTTCAATACATACAGAAAAGTTATGGCAAAAGTGCTGTTTAATCTGTTGGTGAAGTTTGCACCCCAGCTTCTCTCAGGGGCCCAGCATTGCTCTGTTCCAGGCCATAGCACCTAAAATAGAGCATGCTGCGGGTGTTTTCCCACACATGCAATCCGCGCCTCAGGGAAAAATGACATCCGCAGGTATATAATTACCTGCGGGTGTCCAATGCATCCCTATGGGGCACGGATCACGCTGCGGGTGATGCACTGCGGACATGTCCACGTGGACATGAGGCCTTAGTGCTTTTCTTGGTGTCTGAGAGGTAGTGGAGTATGGTAGAGCTGATTACTGGGTAACGACAAAAGCATTTGCTCGGGTTAATCACAAGTATCTCTGGGTAGAGCTTCGTGAGGCGCAGAGTGCTAAGGCAGCAGAAATGCTCATGACCTGACGGTTGTGGGTTCAATCCCTGGGTGGTTTAGCTCAAGGTCTTCCATCCTTCTGAGGTCGGTAAAATGAGTTACCCAGCTGCTGGGGGTAAAAAGATGACTGGGGAGGGCAATGGGAAACCACCCCGCAAAAACAGTCTGCCAAGAAAACGTAATGTGACATCTAATCGGTAGACACTCAGAGGTTGAATCAGTGGTTGGTTTTTGACCCTTCAGGGAAAAGTCTGATCAAAACATACCTGCTCCCTTTATTCATCTACCTGGGCAGAGCATGCATTTTGCCAGAACCTCTCTGGACCCGGGTCTACAACCTGTTCTTTCTAATGTTGTGGGAGAATAGGTTGAACCTAATCGGGAGAGATGTTACATACCGCACGAGGAGACTAGGGGGGTTGTCTATGGTCAACCCCGTGGTGTTTCTTGTAAACATCTTTTTTAAGATCAATCTAGGCAACGTCTGGCAGGAGAGGGCTTCTCCATGGGTCTACTCCTGCAGAGGATGATTTCAGCCCTTCTTCTGAGAATGGGAGACAGGAGGGCGAGTGAAGGACCTTATCACACAGCTCAGATATCTCCCAGCTTATGCTACCTTGGCTCTGAAGGTGATATGTGGGTGGCGTCTGGGGATGTGAGAGATCAGGACTCTGACAAGGAGACTCCATTTCTAGAATTCCCTGGCACTCAAGAACTTCCCAAGCCAGGATCTGGAGGGTTACGTTTACTGAATTCAACCTGAATTCCCTTGACGTTTTGGGATTTGGCTTGGTGCTGCTTTCATAGAAGACTGTATGTAAGGGGTAATCTGAAGTACAGGATTCCCATTAATAGGGCCGCAGTCAGGAATACAGCAACATGATGGAAAGCATGGAGCATTTCTTTCTTCAGTGCCCCTTTAATACAGAGGTATGTCAATGGCTGGCCTCAGCTGGCACACCTCTCCTATGCAGAGTGGGTTTATGAACCTTCAGAGGTTTTGGTGGCAGGAACCGCTGCACTTTATTCCTAGTTAGCCTAGTGGTTAGGTTCCACCATGCAGTGCACAGTGCTTAATCTCGATCTACTTCATTATGCCTAAGGAAGAACCCCAAAAAGGTTTGAAAGCTCGCTATAACATCATGGGTTTTTTGTTAGCCATTAAAAGGTCTCATATCTACAAGATTACTTGGTTTCTCTTGCTGAGAACAATCCCATTTTCCCTGTGTATACGTATGTAGGAACATCTTGGGTGACCTGGCGCGGGTGCATTCTGCGGAGTACGAGAGGATGGGCACATCTAAGGCTTCTCTCCTAATGGAGAGGGGTTTTTTTTCATTAGGAACAGTCTTTTTTTAAATTTCTGAGTCAGAGTAGGAAGAAAGCAGGGCAAGGATAGGGGCAGTTTCTATGTCAGACTGAGGGGAGGATAGAGGGCAATCTAGGGCAAATTAGGTAAAGATTAGGGAGACCTTTTAACAGGCATCAGGGAAAGATGCTTTGTCATATCTGTGGCCAGCTTATCACCTCCAATCCCGGTGGAGGGCTGCGAGTGCACCAGGAAACCTACTGATTTGGTTTGGGTAAAATGGGATGAAATAGGGCTGCAAGTCAGCTGACCTTAGGTTTGGGGGTTGTAGCTAAATAGTGTATAATATGTATGTAGGTTTATGGAGTTTATGTGTTCATATGTATATAGGTATATAGTCATGTTTTGGGGGGTAAGTAGGTTCGTTGGGGAGTGGGATTCATGCCTTGACCCGTAGCCTGGCACATCCTGAACATTGAACTATAGGCACAGACATGTGGAGCTGGCATGGCCCCCGGCTCGCACTGGGGTACCAAAAAATCTGTTGGTAGTTTGATTGTACGCGGGTTGGTTTAGTATTTAAGGTGATGTTTGGTTAGTCATTCATGTTGGTATTAGTTATGGTTTCCTTTGGTCTCGGTGGTTTCAGTGAGATGTGGCCGGACCTGTAGTTTCAGTTTATATAGCGGTGTACGGCGGTGGGGGAAACTCCATAAACTGATGTTATCATAAACCCTTTGTGGATCAGGGGCCGGGGGTGAGGCGTCTTATTTTTGCCCTATGTGGTGAGGAGTTTGTTATTGTTACAGTTTTACTGTTTTCTAATTTTCTAATAGAAGCTTTGCAGTGCAGACGGGTAGATGAATCCTGGATGGACGGAGCCGCAGATGATGAGGGTTATAGTCAGGCATGCAGCTCACTATCTGTACATTCTGGCAGTCCTGGCACTGATGTACTGGCGCTTTATCTGCATTTTGGGCGGTTTGCAGTCCCCGGGCCTCCCTACTCTGTGTTTAGGAAACCCCACATCAGCTGCAAGTGATTTCAGAGGAGATTTTTGGCAGATTATGTAATTATTTGGTCCGTGGCTCTGGAGCCAGAAAACATGTAATGTGAATCCTAAAGACAGACTGCAGGAACAGCAGAGCCAGAAGCTACCATACACACCTGGAGAGAAACCCCCAACCACCAGTGGTCAGAAAGCCCCCTCAACCCTCTGTAGTAGGACATCAGTGACTGGCATATAAGTATTCATCTCATCGTAACACATTCCTTATATGTACCACCAAAATCACTTGGACGGTTTGTATCAGGTGATGGTGGTCTCATCTGAAGGTTCCATACACTGTACAGCGGCCTTTTTCTGGTTACCCCAAGTATCAGCCTAGAGCCTATAGTCCAAAGGAACATTCAGGGAAATACAGATACATTGGGACAGATTTACAAATACTTCTAATACTTAGACAAATGTAAACTTAAAGGGGACCACTCACCTTCATATAGCACCAAGTTAAGGTGCTGTTTGAAAAGGTGATGCAGAGCTGAAGAATATGTTTGTTATAATTACAACTCAAATATAGAGAAGAGGAGATCCTGCTCCCCTATCACTATCTCTCCCATACACTGCACACAGAGGAGAGGAGATCCTGCTCCCCTATCTCTATCTCTCCTTACACTGTACACATAGAGGAGAGGAGATCCTGCTCACCTATCTCTATCTCTCCCATGCACTGCACACATAGAGGAGATCCTGCTCCCCTATCTCTATCTCTCCCATATACTACACACATAGAGAAGAGGAGATCCTGCTCCCCTATCTCTATCTCTCCCATACACTGCACACATAGAGGAGAGGAGATCCTGCTCCCCTATCTCTCTCTCCCATACACTGTACACATAGAGGAGAGGAGATCCTGCTCTCCTATCTATATCTCTCCCATACACTGCACACATAGAGGAGAGGCGATCCTGCTCTCCTATCTCTATCTCTCCCATATACTACACACATAGAGAAGAGGAGATCCTGCTCCCCTATCTCTATCTCTCCCATACACTACACACATAGAGGAGAGGAGATCCTGCTCCCCTATCTCTATCTCTACCATACACTGTACACATAGAGGAGATCCTGCTCCCCTATCTGTATCTCTCCCATACACTACACACATAGAGGAGAGGACATCCTGCTCCCCTATCTCTATCTCTCCCATACACTACACACATAGAGGAGAGGAGATCCTGCTCCCCTATCTCTATCTCTCCCATACACTACACACATAGAGGAGAGGAGATCCTGCTCCCCTATCTCTATCTCTCCCATACACTACAGAAAATTCACAGATAGTTGCAGCACATCAGAAAAGATAGGAGATATACTCACTAGAGCCAAAATATAGATTTGTTGATGCAGTGCTGAAATCGGACGCAGACCCTTCGTCCAAATGGTATCCAAATCACCAGTCAGTGTGTCAGCAGCATCAGGGTGTTTTTTTCAAGTAGATGAATCAGATGATAAGCTTTAAAACTTCACCTTTATTTCGTTTCGCATAACGTTTGCGAAACGAAATAAAGGTGAAGTTTTAAAGCTTATCATCTGATTCATCTACTTGAAAAAAACACCCTGATGCTGCTGACACACTGACTGGTGATTCTCCCATACACTACACACATAGAGGAGAGGAGATCCTGCTTCCCTATCTCTATCTCTCCCATACACTGTACACATAGAGGAGAGGAGATCCTGCTCCCCTATCTCTACCTCTCCCATACACTGTACACACATAGAGGAGAGGAGATCCTGCTCCCCTATCTCTATCTCTCCCATACACTGTACACATAGAGGAGAGGAGATCCTGCTCCCCTACCTCTACCTCTCCCATACTCTGTACACATAGAGAAGAGGAGATCCTGCTCCCCTATCTCTACCTCTCCCATACACCACACACATAGAGAAGAGGAGATCCTGCCCCCCCATCTCTATCTTTCCTATACACTGTACACATAGAGGAGATCCTGCTCCCCTATCTCTACCTCTCCCATACACTGTACACATAGAGGAGAGGAGATCCTGCTTCCCTATCTCTATCTCTCCCATACACTGTACACATAGAGGAGAGGAGATCCTGCTCCCCTATCTCTACCTCTCCCATACACTGTACACACATAGAGGAGAGGAGATCCTGCTCCCCTATCTCTACCTCTCCCATACACTACACACATAGAGGAGAGGAGATCCTGCTCCCCTATCTCTACCTCTCCCATACACTGCACACATAGAGGAGATCCTGCTCCCCTATCTCTATCTTTCCCATACATTGCACAAATAGAGAGGAGGAGATCCTGCTCCCCTATCTCTACCTCTCCCATACACTACACACATAGAGGAGAGGAGATCCTGCTCCCCTATCTCTATTTCTCCCATACATTGCACAAATAGAGAGGAGGAGATCCTGCTCCCCTATCTCTACCTCTCCCATACACTACACACATAGAGGAGAGGAGATCCTGCTCCCCTATCTCTATTTCTCCCATACACTGCACACATAGAGGAGAGGAGATCCTGCTCCCCTATCTATATCCCTCCCATACAGTGTGCAGCATTGGCAGGAACTTTTCATGGGCTTTAGAGTACAGAGTGAAGAAGAAGCCAGGGTGCCATTTTGAGGGTCCATGACCATTTTTTTGGATAAAGGTATAAAATATAAACAGGGTAACACAACAGGGTCCAACAGCTCCACACGTCCCTGTCTCAGGGAAGAATGCATCCTGGCAATGTAGGAATAGGACTTGAGTGGAGGATTCGCTTCTCTGAACTTTTCTGTGCAGGAACTCAGCCTTGTCTCTCCAGTAAGTGCTCAGGGG
Source organism: Eleutherodactylus coqui (assembly GCF_035609145.1). Taxonomy (NCBI): domain Eukaryota; kingdom Metazoa; phylum Chordata; class Amphibia; order Anura; family Eleutherodactylidae; genus Eleutherodactylus; species Eleutherodactylus coqui. The sequence goes on from NC_089843.1 coordinate 14,114,778, forward strand.
GCTGGAAATAACAGAAAGTCCTTGGACACACAGACGCAGGCAATATAACTTTCCTCTCCGGTCTGGGAAAATGGCGGAGGCAGTTTCCTCTCCATCTTGTGGGAATAGGTATGCAGGAAACATCCTGTTCAGGACGCCATAAGCCCCGCCCTGCAGCATCTGAGGAGCGGGCCCACAGCCGAGGAGAGAGTGGGGTAGATTGAGGCCTTGTCGCAGGGCTCTACCATTTCCTCCCCCAGGGGTAGTACAGGACCCATCCAAGTTACTGCTGGGGGAGTTTCACGGGGATAACCCAATACGTGGGTTACCTTAAAGTTCTTGTCACTCATGACGCCACCGTTCCTTCCTCTGCGGTGAATCCGGACGGTTGAAATAAGTGGTCCATATACACAGTGAAATATTTCAAAGCAAAGCAAGGAACGGTCGTCAGTGCTCATTCACTTGAAGAAAACAGTTGTATACACAGGCCAGCAGGAAAAGGGTACAGAACACACAGTGGTGTGACAGGGAGGATTCACAGGATGGCAGAGGAATCCACCGTCTAGTTATCTGTGGGGTTCTGTTCCCAGCCACTCTCCTTCACTCTCTCCAGCTCTCTACTGGTCAACAGTCACGTTTGGAAGATGGGCACTCAACGCTGCATGGCGGCTCTTCTCACACTCTCGGTCCTCCAGATTACCAACAGGACGGCCTGGGTGAAGTGTGCCGTGGGCACACTTCAGACCATTGCTCAGCCTCTTCCATTCTGTACCATACAGACCAGACAGTGTCTGTGTGGCTTGCTTGCAAAACTCCAAACTGACGTGTTCCCTCTTGCAAGACTCCCTTGCATACACCTTGCAATCATATATATATATATATATATATATTTGAATGTATGTCTGTCTGCGTGTCTGTCTGTCTGTTTGTCCTTTATGCGCTACTACACCATTCATCTGATCGCCATGAAACTTTGGGAAGTTGTTGAGTACACTCCTGGGAAGTTTATAGGCATAGTATAACTATCCTACGATAAATGGCGCGCACGCGAGCGTCGTCGAAAGTTACGACCCCCCCCCATGTAGATCGAATAAGTAGACGCCCTTGAACATGCCCCAACATGAGATAGAGATAGAGATAGAACAATCACATGACACACAACAAGATACATTTTTCAGACATAACCCAGACAGTAACTCATTCAGTGCTGCAGAGGTGCAATACACATTAAATTCATGAAACATGAAAGACAATGACAACAAATGGGCACAAGACAAATGCATTTACACTTATGGAGGGGCCTGGTTAATTCTGGGCCACTATACAGTGCACACATAGATAAGAGAATATCCTGCTCCCCAGTCTCTATCTCTCCCACACATACACATTACACATAAGGAGAAGGACTCTATCACTACTATACACTGTACACACAAAGAAGAGCAGAACCTCCTCCTTTTTCTACCTCTCTAATACACTGCACACATAGAGAAGAGGAGATCCTGCTCACCTATCTATATCTCTCCCATACAATGCAGACATAGAGAAGAAATCCTGCTCCCCTATCTCTATCTCTCCCATACACTACACACACAGAGAAGAGGAGATCCAGTTTCCCTATCTATATGTCAATGATACACTACAAACATAGAGAAGAGCAGATCCTGCTCCCCTAGCTCTATCTCTTCCATACACTGTACAGAGAGAAGAGGAGATCCAGTTTCCTTATCTCTCCCACACGCTGCACACATAAGAAAGAGTAGATCCTGCTCCCCTATCTCTATCTCTCCCATACACTGCACACATAAAGAAGAGTAGATCCTGCTCCTCTATCTATACCTCTCCCATACACTGCACACATAGAGGAGAAGAGATGCTGCTCCCCTATCTCTATCTCTCCCATACAAGGCACACATAGAGCAGAGGAGGTCCTGCTCCCCTATCTCTATCTCTCCCATATACTGCACACAGAAGAGGAGATCCTGCTCCCCTATCTCTATCTCTCCCATACAAGGCACACATAGAGGAGAGGAGGTCCTGCTCCCCTATCTCTATCTCTCCCATATACTGCACACAGAAGAGGAGATCCTGCTCCCCTATCTCTATCTCTCCTTTACACTGCACACATAGAGAAGAGGAGATCCTGCTCCCCTATCTATACCTCTCCCATACATTGCACACGTAGAGGAAAGGAGATCCTGCTTCCCTATCTCTATCTCTCCCATACAAGGCACACATAGAGGAGAGGAGGTCCTGCTCCCCTATCTCTATCTCTCCCATATACTGCACACAGAGAAGAGGAGGTCCTTCTCCCCTATCTCTATCTCTCCCATACACTGCACACATAGAGGAGAGGAGATCCTGCTCCCCTATCTCTATCTCTCCCATACACTGTACACATAGAGGAGATCCTGCTCCCCTATCTCTATCTCTCCTTACACTGTACACATAGAGAAGAGGAGATCCTGCTCCCCTATCTATATCCCTCCCATACACTACACACATAGAGAAAAGGAGATCCTGCTCCCCTATCTCTATCTCTCCCATACACTGTACACATAGAGAAGAGGAGATCCTGCTCCCCTATCTATATCCCTCCCATACACTGCACACATAGAGAAGAGGAGATCCTGCTCCACAATCTGTATTTCTCTCATACACTACACACATAGAGAAGAGGAGATCCTGCTGCCCTATTTGTATCTCTCCCATATACTGCAAACATAGAGCAGATCCTGCTCCCCTATCTCTATCTCTCCTTACACTGTACACATAGAGAAGAGGAGATCCTGCTGCCCTATCTCTCACTCCCATACACTGTACACATAGAGGAGAGGAGATCCTGCTCCCCTATCTCTATCTCTCCCATACACTGTACGCATAGAGCAGATCCTGCTCCCCTATCTCTATCTCTCCCATACACTGTACACATAGAGGAGATCCTGCTCCCCTATCTCTATCTCTCCTTACACTGTACACATAGAGAAGAGGAGATCCTGCTCCCCTATCTGTATCTCTCCCATACACTGTACACATAGAGAAGAGGAGATCCTGCTCCCCTATCTCTATTTCTCCCATACATTACACACACAGAGGAGAGCAGATCCTTCTCCTCTATCTCTATCTCTCCTTACACTGTACACATAGAGAAGAGGAGATCCTGCTCCCCTATCTCTATCTCTCCCATACACTGCACACATAGAGAAGAGGAGATCCTGCTCCCCTATCTCTATCTCTCCCATACACTGCACATATAGAGGAGAGGAGATCTTGCTCCCCTATCTCTATATCTCTTCCATACACTGCACACATAGTGAACGGGAGATCCCGCTCCCCTATTTCTGTTTCTCCCATATACTGCACACATAGAGCAGATCCTGCTCCCCTATCTCTATCTCTCCCATACACTGCACACATAGAGGAGAGGAGATCCTGTTCCCCTATCTCTACCCCTCCCATACATTGCACACATAGAGGAGAGGAGATCCTGCTCTCCTATCTATATCTCTCCCATACACTGCACACATAGAGGAGATGAGATCCTGCTCCCCTATCTCTATCTCTCCCATCTACTGCACACATAGAGGAGAGGAGATCCTGCTCCCCTATCTCTATCTCTCCCATCTACTGCACACATAGAGGAGAGGAGATCCTGTTCCACTATCTCTATCTCTCCCATACACTGCACACATAGAGAAGAGGAGATCCTGCTCCCCTATCTCTATCTCTCCCATACACTGCACACATAGAGAAGAGGAGATCCTGCTCCCCTATCTCTATCTCTCCCATACACTGCACACATAGAGAAGAGGAGATCCTGCTCCCCTATCTCTATCTCTCACATCTACTGCACACATAGAGGAGAGGAGATCCTGCTCCCCTATCTCTATCTCTCCCATACACTGTACACATAGAGGAGAGGAGATCCTGCTTCCCTATCTCTATCTCTCCCATACACTGTACACATAGAGGAGAGGAGATCCTGCTCCCCTTTCTCTATTTCTCCCATACACTGCACACATAGAGGAGAGGAGATCCTGCTCCCCTATCTCTATCTCTCCCATCTACTGCACACACAGAGAAGAGGAGATCCTGCTCCCCTATCTCTATCTCTCCCAAACACTGCACACATAGAGGAGAGGAGATCCTGCTCTCCTATCTATATCTCTCCCATACACTGCACACATAGAGGAGAGGAGATCCTGCTCTCCTATCTATATCCCTCCCATACACTACACACAGAGGAAAGGAGATCCTGCTCCCCTATCTCTATCTCTCCCATACACTGTGCACATAGAGAAGAGGAGATCCTGCTCCCCTATCTATATCCCTCCCATACACTGCACACACATAGAGGAGAGGAGATCCTGCTCCACAATCTGTATTTCTCTCATACACTGCACACATAGAGAAGAGGAGATCCTGCTGCCCTATTTCTATCTCTCCCATATACTGCAAACATAGAGCAGATCCTGCTCCCCTATCTCTATCTCTACTTACACTGTACACATAGAGAAGAGGAGATCCTGCTGCCCTATCTCTATCTCTCCCATACACTGTACACATAGAGGAGAGGAGATCCTGCTCCCCTATCTATATCTCTCCCATCTACTGCACACATAGAGAAGAGGAGATCCTGCTCCCCTATCTCTACCTCTCCCATACACTACACACATAGGGGAGCAGGATCTCCTCTTCTCTATCTATATCTCTCCCATCTACTGCACACATAGAGGAGAGGAGATCCTGCTCCCCTATCTCTATCTCTCCCATCTACTGCACACACAGAGAAGAGGAGATCCTGCTCCCCTATCTCTATCTCTCCCAAACACTGCACACATAGAGGAGAGGAGATCCTGCTCTCCTATCTATATCTCTCCCATACACTGCACACATAGAGGAGAGGAGATCCTGCTCTCCTATCTATATCCCTCCCATACACTACACACAGAGGAAAGGAGATCCTGCTCCCCTATCTCTATCTCTCCCATACACTGTGCACATAGAGAAGAGGAGATCCTGCTCCCCTATCTATATCCCTCCCATACACTGCACACACATAGAGGAGAGGAGATCCTGCTCCACAATCTGTATTTCTCTCATACACTGCACACATAGAGAAGAGGAGATCCTGCTGCCCTATTTCTATCTCTCCCATATACTGCAAACATAGAGCAGATCCTGCTCCCCTATCTCTATCTCTACTTACACTGTACACATAGAGAAGAGGAGATCCTGCTGCCCTATCTCTATCTCTCCCATACACTGTACACATAGAGGAGAGGAGATCCTGCTCCCCTATCTATATCTCTCCCATCTACTGCACACATAGAGAAGAGGAGATCCTGCTCCCCTATCTCTACCTCTCCCATACACTACACACATAGGGGAGCAGGATCTCCTCTTCTCTATCTATATCTCTCCCATCTACTGCACACATAGAGAAGAGGAGATCCTGCTCCCCTATCTCTACCTCTCCCATACACTACACACATAGGGGAGCAGGATCTCCTCTTCTCTATCTATATCTCTCCCATCTACTGCACACATAGAGAAGAGGAGATCCTGCTGCCCTATTTCTACCTCTCCCATACACTACACACATAGAGAAGAGGAGATCCTGCTCTCCTATCTATATCTCTCCCATACACTGCACACATAGAGGAGAGGAGATCCTGCTCTCCTATCTATATCTCTCCCATACACTGCACACATAGAGGAGAGGCGATCCTGCTCCCCTATCTATATCCCTCCCATACACTGTACACATAGAGAGGAGGAGATCCTGTTCCACTATCTCTAGTTCCCATATCTTCATAGAAGAGGAAAAATAAAGGAAGTCGGGACCAAAGTAGAACAAGAGTAGAGGAAGCAACGGCAGGAAGCAATGATTACATTATACTAAGTATAAATAGAAAGGCAGAAGAGACGTGATGTCATAATCTGTGATAATACATAGGACTGCAGGTCACGTCATCTGTACTTATCACTGTGCTATCTGTGGTCTTACATAGGACTGCAGGTCACAGACTGCATGGAGGTGGGGAGTTCTCCTTCAGTGGAAGTCTTCAAACAAAGGTTGGACAAATATCTGTCTGGGATGATTTAGTGATCCTGCACTGAGCAGGGGGTCGGACCCGATGACCCCGGAGGACCCGATGACCCCGGAGGACCCGATGACCCCGGAGGACCAGATGACCCCGGAGGACCCACCAACTCTACCAGTCTATGATCTGCTACATTATCTGACCCCAGAGAGTTATCACTGGTTCATTTCTGGTGTTACATAGGACTGCACGTCAAATCTACTATATTATCTGTGCTCAGAGAGTTATCATTATGTTATCTGCGATCTTAGGCCTAGTGCCCACGACCGTGACGGGCTCCACAAGCGGAATACCGCAGCGGAGTCCGTCACGGCGCACCCCCCCCCCCCCCCCCCCCCAGAGACTCCATACTTACCTCTGGATTCGCCGCCCGACGTCCCACATGACGCGCCGGTAGCGTCAGATGACACGCCCACAGCGTCAGATGACGTGGCCGGTTGTGGGTGGGGAAGCGGTTTCACGCTATCCTCCGCTGTGCTACAGCGGAAGATAGTGTGACGGACGGCTTCCATTGACTGCAATGGAAGCCGTCCGTGCGTATGCCCGCAGCAAATAGAGCATGCCGCGGGTGATTGCGGGCGCTTTACGTGGCGGAAATCCGCCCATGGGAGTTAGGCCTTACATAGGACTGCTGTACTTCATATGACAGAAATAATTCAGCCCCAAATAGCTTCATGACAAACTCAGCTCTGCTACACTTGTGTACATAAAACTAAAGAGTAATGAAGCAGCAGTGATGTGGAGGAGGCAGCGATGTAGCAGAGCTGAGTGCGCGGAGTGTAATATTCCCTCCCTGGGGATCCCGGCTCCAGCCTCCGCCTCCTGCATCTGGGAGTGACTGCAAGGAGGAAACAGGGATCAGGCTGCAGCAGAGAGGAAAACCAAGAATGAACTTCGCTTCGGAGAAGAAAGAAAACTTTCTCCACTGCAGCCAATAAACCGGATCGCAGGATTTACAGCAACCGCAGCGACAGCGCCAGATCAGCCGCGAAGGTGTAACGGAGACCCTGCACCCCGAGGTACTGTGACCTGAATCCTATTGGAGGCTGGTTACCTGCGAGGACGGGTTTACAGCGGGTTGTGGGGCTCAATCACATATACTGCAGCATTGGATTGCGGCGATTGTAGAGGGGGAGGGGCTGACCAGCAACTTCTACATGGTTACAGATGTAGCAAAGTTTAACCCGATGCTAATGATTCCTGCAACAAGTTATCGAAGTGGAACAAAAGCAAATAAACTGCAGTAGGGAACGTTGGGTATTGCATTAAGTGTCAAGTTAAACTTTGCTACATCATTCCAGTATGGTGATGGCAGATTGATGGTTACCGACCGCGTCCCTCAGCAAATACGACTGCGGTCAAGCAGATTCGCACTGGAGTTATTGTGCATAGTCCAGCACAGAGAGGTATGTTGAACCTGGGGCCCCAGAGTAACATTGCTAACGGGGCCCCCACCTACCAAGTGCCATTTATAGTCCGGATGTCTTCCTATTTTGGCCCCCAGAGGCGCCAGGTGTGACTACTACCTCGGCACCCCTAATGCTACGCCTCTGGTCCGCTAACGGATATGTATATACTGTATATGGAGTCAAGGTAAGGCGGCCATAGACTTCTATGAGGACCACCCTATGGAGAGCGCAGCAGTCAGCTGGCGGCTTATCACAGGAAGGACAATAGCAACCACACAGCAAACATATCCACCTGTGCCGATATGTGTTCCTCCTAGACGGGGTATTGAGAGTTGTGCAGGGCTGCTCACACTGGCATCATGGCACAAGCGCACGAACGCTCCATTCATTTTCAATGGGCCTTCGGCAAGCACTTGGGTGTCTCCATCAGCCCCATTGGAATGAAGGGAGCGCTGACCGGGCATGCTCGGCCACAGTGATGTCACTATGGGGGAGGAGCGACCCTGCAGGAACAGGCAGAACGGGACATGGGTGTCCTGTTCTTGAGATCAGCAGGGGTCTCAGCAGTGAGGCTCCTACCGATCAGCAAATTATGCCCTGTCCACCATACTTGACATTCTGGTACAACCCTTTTAACACCTTCCAGCCGCCGCAGTATTAGGAGCGAGCCAGGCAGCCCAGAGGAGCTGCTCTACTATTAGGGTCACTAGTTACTGTTTTGGGCTATAGAGGGGGGCACTATTACTATTTGAGGCCACAGATGATCCTGTCACTAAGTGGGAGCACCCAGGGGGTCTTATTACTAAATGGGGTGACAGAGGGAGTTTTGTTACTGGTGGGGCCACATAGAGTGTCTTGGTAATAAGTGGAACTATGTAGGGGTCTTATAACTAAGTGGAATCACATAGGGGGTCTTATTACTAACTGGGGCCACATATGAGGTCCTAATACTTAGTGGGGCTGCAGAGGGGGTAACTATTACTAAGTGGAACCACAGCAGTAACATTAGTACTATGGGTGAGCACTGAAAAGCTGGGAAGAGTATGGAATGAGAACAGTCATGGCTGTTGGAAGTCTCAATGGCGGTCTGGGCCCAGAAAGTAGAAATTTGTATATGGATGACTCCAAAATGAGACATCAGCATCAGTGTTTACTGGAGGTAACTGCACTGTAATCACTATCACTGTAGAGCCAGTATTTGGGAACATTGTATGGTAACTGCATTATTTAGAGGTATACAGCTGAGCCGCGTTATAAAGGTGTCTTATAGAATATATACAATTTATTTACGGCGTTCTGGTACTTTATTAATGTTATCAGCTTGTTTCAGCGGCAAGTTATCTTATGAGTTTGGTTCTGGTGCTGTATTTATGTTATAATTTTAGTTCTGTGCTGTATTTCTGTACTGAGCTTAGTTCTGTTACTGTATTTAAATTATGAGCTTGATTCTAGTCCTGTACGTGTATTATGAGCTTGGTTCTGGTGCTGTATTTATATACTGAGGTTTGTTATTGTGCTATATTTATATTATGAGCTTGGTTATGGTACTGTATTTATCTGGTGCAGTATTTGTGTAGTGATCTTATTTCTCCTGGGGGACTTATGTTATGAGCTTGGCACTGGTGCTGTGTTTGTTATGAGCTTGGTTCTGGTGTTGTATTTATGGTATATGCTTACAGTTGGTATGTTTGGAGGCCCTTTGTTGTCACGGTGACGCCACACTCTATTTTGTCACTCCAGATGGTAGGCCGTAGAAATAACGGAGACCAGTCCAGTATAGTTTAGTAAACTGCGAGTGAGCAGTTTTAATAACTTCGGTATTGGTAAACAATAGGTTAACTTTGTCTCAGGTAAACAAGGATGCAATATAAGACGGGCAAGATACAATAAGATTGATTTGATGATTCGCTGGTTTTCAACGCTCACTGTTTGATGAAGATGCACCACTGAAAGGGTCTTCTGGAACTTTGCTGTAGAATATCAAGGGAGCGGGTTGTCTACCACACTCGACCTCGGCTAGGAATAACTGGCTGAACACTCCTCCTCGCCGACTACAGGAACTGCAACCTCTCCCTCACACGCACTTGGCTGAGTCTGCTAACTGCTCAGCGTCACTTCTTTTTATCATCTCTATCTCTACCTGCCCACTTGTATAGGGACTTGTATGTTTGTTTCTCGCCCCTGGGGCTCTGCACCAGTGAGATTAAAGGGGTTGTCCCGTGAAAGCAAGTGGGGTTCAGCACTTCTGTATGGCCATATTAATGCACTTTGTAATGTACATCGTGCATTAAATATTGGCCATACAGAAGTTATACACTTACCCCCTCCGGTGCTGGCGTCCTCGTCTCCATGGCGCCGACTAACGCTGTCTTCTCCTTCCATTAGACGCGCTTGCACTGTGCGGTCTTCTGTTCTGTTGAATGGGGCCGCTCCGGCGTGCTCGCGCCGCCGAGGTCTTCTGCGCATGCGCAGACCAGCTCTCCGGCGCGAGCACGCCGGAGCGGCTCCATTGAACAAAGAACCTTTAAACCTGACTGTCAGTCAATGAGAGGCTAGCTGATGTCAGTGATGAGCTTTAGCTTAGAGCAGAAGGGGAGACACAGGGTCTCTCCGACGGACAGCACCTTCTGTATCCAGGGACGGCATACAGGCAGGTGAGACAGGACAAGTGTGCTGCTAGTGTCCTGTAGTGCCCACTGGGCCAATACACTTAGTTCTGGTGCTGTATTTATGTACTGAGCTTGATTCCAGTGCTATAGTTATCTACTGAGCTTGGTTCTGGTGCTGTACTTATGTTATGAGCTTGGTTCTGCTACTGTATTTATATTATGAGCTTGGTTCCCATGCTGTATTTATGTACTGAGGTTTGTTATTGTGCTATATTTATGATAGTTCTGGCGCAGTACTTATGTTATGAGCCTGGCACTGGTGCTGTACTTGATATGAGCTTGGTTCTTGTGCTGCATTTATAAACAGGTAAGAGGTGGAATGTTACGGTGGGGCTGGCTACTCACAGGTGAGCCATGCTGCACAACTTGGCTTGGCTGAGTGCGGAGAGCTGCCCTGTGTTTCCCCGTAAGGCTGGGTACCCACTGGTTTGCAGTGGACTGTGTGCAGCAGACGTTCCTCTGTAGATCAGCAGCGGAAAGCCTCCAACCCGCAGTATTTGGTGCGGATTATCCCATAATTCATGCAGAATGAACGCCCTCATTGTGGAGAGGTGAATTCAGCAGCCGAAAAGTCTCTGCGGATTATTCCCTATGTAGCTTATGGACAAGATTTTCAAAATCTCATCCACTTTGCTGATACTCTAAATGTCGCTGAATTTCCATGCGGAGGGTCCACACCGAAATTCTGCATCAAAACCGCCCTATTTTGGACCCTCTCTTAGGGTGTGATCATATGTGGCGGATTTGTTAGGGCTGAAAGGGTTAAATCTGCTGCAGATGCGCCCAAAATCTGCAGAAAATGGTGTGGAATGGCTGTGGATTTTTTCTTCCCCTTACTTGCACGTGCACCCAGCCGGGCGGGGGAGCAGGACACGGGCGCTTGTCGGCGCTGCTCTCAGAAGCACTGACGTGCACTGTATTGGGCGCGCCCTCTCCACCCGTGCGATGGCCAGGGAGGGCAGTAGAAGCAGGTGCGCTCCCTGTTGGAGGGCGCTGGGCAGTGTCCTTGTGTTGTAGCCTCTTAAAGGCTGTATAGGGGGGTCCCGCCACTATAGTGAGGCAGGTGGTATCACCAGTATAGAAGATCTGGGAAGAGGGTAAGCTAGGCCCCGCCCCCTCCCCGAGGACCGGAGGCGATTTTCGAATAGGCGTCTGATATTAAAGCCTCTCATCTGCACCACAGCAGGCAGAGACGGACCAGAGACGCGGCTCCAAGAGGGTCTACAGAGCTGCTGCTCCTATCGTCTGAAAGAGGCGGCCAAGGGGAGGCTACAGAGTGCCGCGTCGGCAGCCCAAGGCCCAATGCCCACGGGCGGGTTTGATGTGCGGAATCTGCGCGGATCACCCACATGGAAAATCCGCAAATCAAGCCGCCCGTAGGGAAACATGGAATAAAGCATGTAGATTTGATTTGCGGACCTTTTGGCCTGGAAAACAAATAGCAGTATGCTCCATTTATGGGCGGATCCCACAGGGACGCCTTCCATCGAAGTCCGATCCGGGCCGCAGATTCTGCAGGAAGGCCCGCACCATTCCGCATAGCAGAAAAGAGAAGACCCGGACAGGACGCAGAAGACCCGGACAGGTAACGCAGGGTCCTCGGCGGCGGGCAGGGTCGGATTCCGCGGCGGGCTCCCACATTCAGAATCCGATCCGCCAGTGGACATGAGGCCTTACCGGTCTGACCAGAGTGCTGTCCCCATGCTTGGGAGGGCAGTGCAGGACTACAGAGGACCAAAAGACGCAGACCGCTGGGAGGAGAGGGAGTCTGCCTTCCCGCAAAGACACGGTCATGATGAAGATGACGGCACCGTGTACCCATATACGACAGCCATGTAGATCCAAGAGCCTGGAACAACCTGCTGGGCATGTAGGAGCAGTCCAACAGCGTGAGTGGGCACACACTAGGGGCATTATGGAGGACGAGCTCGGACTATGGGAGGATCTTCCCAAAGGGACTACAATCGCGGGATGGGGTGTACGGTTACCGCTGGTAAAGAGTGACGGTGTAAGGATGGATGATGCCTGATGTAAGGTGTGCTGTAGTGGGGAAAAGGGCACCTTGGGGTTAGCAGCGCTGTGCGCCATTGAGGGATGTGAGATGGAGATGTACGTGAGATGTCTGTACACACCTACGGTGCGTGCGTCCGCGGGGAGGCGGAGCTCCGACATTTCGGATGTACTCTGGCTCATCCGGCTGTGATGTCACCGACCTTGGAGAGACCGTATGGAGTATTACTAGTAAGATGTGAGTAGCTGGATGGTACGGCGGTCGCCCCGGAGAGGAGAGACGTACCGCGGCACCGGCCTGCATTTATCTCTGCGGAGACACCGGTTACCGACGGGCGACTAGGTTTATGTAGAATCAAAGCCCCCGAACCGCTTGTGGAGCGGAAGACCTCATTAACCCCTTCATCCCCTGCAGTTCAGGAACAGTTATATTTATAACTCTGTCTGTAACCACCGCGCCCTACATCGCCCCCTGCCTCACTGTGCTTGCCACCAAGCTAAAATGTGCCAGCCAACCCCTGACTGCACTTAATGCCCACTCTCCACATCCAGGCCGCTGCCCCCTGTACTGTACACAGCTGATCTCCCCCTCACATTATGTGAGTGGTCTGCAGCCGGTGATGTGCGGACCACCCAATGACTCACATGCAGCTCCTGTCCAGTTTCCTCCCAGCAGTGCTCACATCCTGCGCCTCTTCCTTCCATGCTGCTGGAGGGGTGCACTGACTTCATGGCTGCACACCCCCAATCTTGGCACTCCTTCAAGAAAGGTTGGAGGAATTCACTTTCTAGTGGGGGCTAATCTTAGGACTATTTTCCAAAACATATATAAGTATCCATAGGAGCTGCCAGTGTATAATATGTCACAAACAGGGCCGGCCTTTGGGGTGTGCGACTGCACAGGACACATCACTCCATCCAGATGAAGGCGATGCCACCAGGTGCCCTTTTCTGATGCAGGGCTGCCCAGCCCCGCCCCTAAAACTCCAGCTGCTGGAATAGTTACATTCATTAGCACACACGGCTCTGTGCATGCTGCATGGCAGAGCCTCTTCACTCCCCCTCCTGGCTCCTGCATTCACTGCACTCTGAGCACAGGGCCGGGAAGGAGAGAACAAGCTCTGCTATGTAGCCTGGGGTTTAGGAACAGGGGCAGCCCTAAATATGCATAAGGCAACAAGGGGGTCCTATTACTAAATGGGGCTTCAGAAGGGGTGAATATTACTATTTGTGGGTACATAGGATGTCAATATTACTATTTGGGGGCACAGAAGAGAGTCTATTACTAAGTGTGGGCACCCAGGGGATCCTACTACTAAGTGGGGCTACAAGAGGGGTCTACATTACTATTTGGAACCACAGAGGTGGTCCTGTTACCAAGTGGGGGCACTGAGGGGGTCTTATTACTAAGTAGGGCCACACTTGGGGTCTAGTTGCTAAGTGGGGTCACACAGGGGGCCACTGTTATTAGGTGGGTTTCAGCAGCTGGATGGGGGCAGCGCACTGAGGTGAGTGACAACTAGAGGTACTCTCAGTGGTGACGCTAGGCCCAGAGGGAAGACAAGCGAATATGAATGACTCCAAAAAGAAACATTAGTTGTGATCACTGGAAGTGACTGCATTATAATCACTGCGTGCAGACAGTATGTTGGTACATTATATGGTACCCATAGTGTTTAGAGGTGTAGTAAAGGTTAGCCACCGCAGCTACGCTCGCAGCATTATAAAGGTTGTCGTTAGAGATGAGCGAGTAGTGCCTTAGCCGAGTATCTCCCTGCTCGTCTCTAAAGATTCGGGAGCCAGCGGGGGGCGAGGGGGGGGGGGGGGGGGAGAGAGGGAGAGAGAGATCTCCGCTCCGTTCCTCCCCGCCCGCCGCCGGCCCCCAAATCTTTAGAGACGAGCTCGAGTAATGTGCCTTAGCGAGTATACTCGCTCATCTCTAATTGTCGAATATATATTCTTAAAAAAGGGTTTTTTTTTTACAGCTTCTGCTGCTGTATTTGGATCTGGTACTGTTTCAATGTACTGAGCTTGGTTCTGGTACTGTTCCAATGTACTGAGCTGGGTTCTGCTGCTGTATTTATGTACTGAGCTTCCTTCTGGTACTGTTTCAATGTACTAAGCCAGTCTCTGGTGCGTTATTTATATACTGAGCTTGGTTCTGGTGCTGTATTTATGTTCTGAGCTTGGTTCTGGTGCTTTTTTTAATGTACTGAGCTTGGTTCTGGTGCTTTTTTTAATGTACTGAGCTGGGTTCTGGTGCTTTTTTTAATGTACTGAGCTTGGTTCTGGTGCTGTTTCAATGTACTGAGCTTGGTTCTGGTGCTGTTTCAATGTACTGAGCTTGGTTCTGGTACTGTTTCAATGTACTGAGCTTGGTTCTGGTACTGTTTCAATGTACGGAGCTTAGTTCTGGTACTGTTTCAATGTACTGAGCTTAGTTCTGTTACTGTTTTAATGTACTGAGCTTGGTTCGGGTGCTTTTTTTAATGTACTGAGCTTGGTTCTGGTACTGTTTCAATGTACTGAGCTTTGTTCTGGTGCTGTATTTATGTACTGAGCTGGGTTCTGGTGCTTTTTAATGTACTGAGCTTGGTTCTGGTACTGTTTCAATGTACTGAGCTTGGTTCTGGTACTGTTTCAATGTACTGAGCTTGGTTCTGGTGCTGTTTCAATGTACTGAGCTTGGTTCTGGTGCTGTTTCAATGTACTGAGCTTGGTTCTGGTGCTGTTCCAATGTACTGAGTTGGGTTCTGGTACTGTTTCAACGCCCTGAGCTTGGTTCTGGCGCTGCTTTAAAAGTTGATCTTGGTTCTGGTACTGTTCCAATGTACTGAGCTTGGTTCTGGTACTGTTTTAGTTTACTGAGCTTGGTTTTAGTGCTGTTTCAATGTACTAAGCTTGCTTTGTGTGCTGTTTTAATGTACTGAGCTTGGTTCTGGTCCTGTATTTATGTACTGAGCTTGGTTCTGGTCCTGTATTTATGTACTGAGCTTGGTTCTGGTCCTGTATTTATGTACTGAGCTGGGTTCTGGTGCTGTATTTATGTACTGAGCTAGGTTTTAGTGCTGTTTCAATGTACTGAGCTTCGTTCTGGTACTGTTTCAACGTACTGAGCTTGATTCTGGTGCTTTACTTATATGCTGAGCTGGGTTGTGGTGCTTTATTTATATACTGAGCTGGGTTGTGGTGCTGTTTCAATATACTGAGCTTGGTTCTGGTACTGTTTCAATGTACTGAGCTTGCTTCGGGTGCTTTTTTTAATGTACTGAGATTGGTTTGGTCGCTTTTTTTAATGTACTGAGCTGGATTCAGGTGCTGTTTCAATGTACTGAGCTTGGTTCTGGTACTGTTTCAATGTATTGAGCTTGGTTCTGGTACTCATTCAATATACCGAGCTTGGTTCTGGTGCTGGTTCAATGTACTGAGCTTGGTTCAGGTGTCGTTTCAATGTACTAAGCTTGGTTCGGGTGCTTTTTTTTTAATGTACTGAGCTTGGTTCTGGTACTGTTTCAATGTACTGAGCTTTGTTCTGGTGCTGTATTTATGTACTGAGCTGGGTTCTGGTGCTTTTTATAATGCACTGAGCTTGGTTCTGGTACTGTTTCAATGTACTGAGCTTAGTTCTGGTACTGTTTCAATGTACTGAGCTTAGTTCTGGTACTGTTTCAATGTACTGAGCTTGGTTCTGGTACTGTTTTAATGTACTGAGCTTGGTTCTGGTACTGTTTTAATGTACTGAGCTTGGTTCTGGTACTGTTTTAATGTACTGAGCTTGGTTCTGGTACTGTTTCAATGTACTGAGCTTGGTTCTGGTACTGTTTCAATGTACTAAGCTTGGTTTGGGTGCTTTTTTTAATTTACTAAGCTTGGTTCTGGTACTGTTTCAATGTACTGAGCTTTGTTCTGGTGCTGTATTTATGTACTGAGCTGGGTACTGGTGCTTTTTAATGTACTGAGCTTGGTTCTGGTACTGTTTCAATGTACTGAGCTTGGTTCTGGTACTGTTTCAATGTACTGAGCTTGGTTCTGGTACTGTTTCAATGTACTGAGCTTGGTTCTGGTACTGTTTCAATGTACTGAGCTTAGTTCTGGTACTGTTTTAATGTACTGAGCTTGGTTCTGGTACTGTTTCAATGTACTGAGCTTGGTTCTGGTACTGTTTCAATGTACTAAGCTTAGTTCTGGTACTGTTTCAATGTACTGAGCTTCGTTCTGGTGCTGTATTTATATACTGAGCTTGGTTCTGGTACTGTTTTAATGTACTGAGCTTAGTTCTGGCACTGTTTCAATTTACTGAGCTTAGTTCTGGCACTGTTTCAATGTACTGAGCTTCGCTCTGGTGCTGTATTTATATACTGAGCTGGGTTCTGGTACTGTTTCAATGTTCAGAGCTTGGTTCTGAGTACTGATTCGATTTACTGAGCTGGGTTCTGGTGCTGTATTTATGAACTGAGCTTGTCTCTGATGTGTACACATGTACTGATCTTGGTGTGAAATTAGTCTTATGGCTTAAACATGGGCGTGTTTTTCTCCCTTTATATGGCCATTATAGTCACAGCCCTATAAGGGGACAAAACAAAACCACTGATAGTTACATAGGACTGCAGGTCACATCTACTCCATTTTCTGTCCTCAGAGTTATCACTGTGTTATCTGTGGGTTACATAGGACTGCAGGTGACATCTACTACATTATCTGTACTCTGTTATCAGTGTGTAATCTATGGGGTTACATAGGACTGCTGGTGACATCTACTACATTATCTGTACTCTGTTATCAGTGTGTAATCTATGGGGTTACATAGGACTGCCGGTGACATCTACTACATTATCTGTACTCTGTAACACCACAGATAACACAGTGATAACATAGGACCGCAGGTGACTATCTGTACTCTGTTATCAGTGTGTTATCTGTGGTGGTACATAGGACTGCAGGTGACATCTACTACATTATCTGTACTCTGTTATCACTGTGTTATCTAGGGGGTTACATGGGACTGCTGGTGACATATACTATATTATCTGTACTCTGCTATCACTGTGTTATCTGTGGTGTTACATAGGACTGCAGGTGACATCTACTACATTATCTGTACTCAGATCGTTCTCTTTCTGCTGTCAGTCGTGTTACCTATAATTTTGTGGGTCTCGGTCCTGCCGTCACGTTCTGTAGGTTCATTAGTATAAAAACTGCTTCTGTCTTTCTAGGACATGACAACATTGCTGGACAGCAGGATGGGGACACTGCAGATAGGTAAGAGGCCATCATTATTCATGGAGGCTGTAAAAAATTATGTTAAATCCTGGGATGGAAATGAGGCCCCGCCCCTGCTTATCTGAACCACACCTCTGCTGACAAGCCACACCCTCATATTCTAATTTATATTTCCCTTCAATAGATGCCTGCTCCTCATGGGCAGAGGTCTTATATGTGAAGCAATGGTCTGGGAGGTGCTAGGAACCCATAACTAACCTACAACCCCTCCAAGCACTCATAGGACCTGGGTTATACAGGGACTAGCTCCATACCCAGCAGCACAGATTACTTCAGGGCGTGGAATAATCTGTTGGAGTGTTATATCCTGAGGGGGGCAGGATCCCTGCTGCACAGAGTATTTCAGATATGAGAGCAATAGGCAACTACAAAACTACCATAAGATGCATAATTGTTCACCCCATATTATTTTGGCACCAACCATAGAACGACCGAGAGGTTCAGTGAATCGCAGTGCGTATCTGGTGACAATGGCGCCCCTCAGGGGTGGAGCATATTAGCAAGTGACTAGTCAGCTCTTAAAATTGATGTAGGAAGCAGGAAGGATGGAGAAGTACAGGGTGGTCTGTGGAAAATCCCCTTGACAGCCCACTCCCATGAGAGTGGTCTAAGAGAAAATCTGTGTTGCCCATAGCAACCAATCACTGCGCAGCTTTCATCTTACCTTAGCAGTAAAGCACAGACCTGCATTTAGAGAGCTTTCATCAGACTGTGGGGCGGGGGACTTTTCTGGAGTCCGTCCTGTAAAACGGGTCAGACTCATGCTCACCGAGGGCCACATCAACATTACGGTGGCCTCCAAGGGGCCCTTTATAAGGGTTCATTCACACAGGTGGATTTGCTCTCTGTATTACCCACATAGTCTATGCCCATACAGGCAGCTTACACCCCACTGATTTGCATTGGAGCAAGCATGCCCTATTTTGGCCAATATTATGGACTGAAATTGTCCATTAAAGTCAACTGAATTGCGTAAATCCCCGTGACACGTGTATCCGCTGCATATGTAAAGTCATCTAGGGAACCTTCTTACTTTTTGTTTGTTTTTGCGCTCGAGAAAAAAATGCAGTGAATATATGCGCAAAAAAACTGCAAGAAGGTCCAAATACGCAGTGAATACGCCGTGAATACGTAGTGAATACGCAGCTTCCTGCTGTGAAAATTCTGTGCATTTCACGGCCCAAAACTGGAGTGACTGAGCCCTACCTGTAGCCGCTCCTCACACGGCTCTGGGGCGCTCTGCACCATGATTGGGTTCCTCCCCTTACATGTCTTTAGCGCTGAACTTCCTGTCCTGGCGGGTGGCGAGGATGCCCGGGTAGGGGGTCAGAGCTGTGCCACTGTCTGGAAGCTGTTGAAGAGGGCGGAGCGCTGGAGCTCAGAATCCAAGATGGCGTCCCCTCCCTGCGCTGGCTGCATCATCTAAGTGAAGTGGAGAGCCGGTCCTTCTGCCTCCGCACCCACGCAGCCACATAAACTGATGTGTAGAGATGGATTGAGTTTGACACGTATGGTGTGTAGACGACTGGTCAGAGCCTCTCCAGAATGGCCGGACTAATGCGGTGTCTCGGGATGCTTAGTACCTACCACAAGTGCTCCAAGGAAGGAAAACTGGTGGCCGGGCCATGGGCACCCAAGGCTCATGTCTGTGGGGCATGGAGGCTGCCCGCCTGTCCAATCGCACAGAGGAGCGACTGTTAGGGCTCACTGCGTATGCAGATTCAGTCCCTGAAATACACAGCGTATGCAGACCACCGCTGTGCGGATCATTGTGCTAAACACGGACAGCTGCCTCTGGTCGGGGCATTTAACAGTCATTAAAGTAGTTCTGCCCCCGAGGGATCTCAGGGCTGCGCTGTGTTTTCCCTGCAGGCAGCAGTTAAATGGATGGAAAAGTCGTAAATTATAGCCGTGACATGGCAGCAGCTAGTCTTTGTTCATCCGATGTCGGCAGTCATGTTTGTGATTTTATTGCGCGGCTAACTTCGGCGCGATATTGATGTTTGTGTGAAAGAAGCCTCAGAGTGTAATCGGCTTGGAGACTGTGTGCTAAAGGCGCTGAACAGCTCCATCTTCTAGAAGCCACCTACAGGCTTTGTGTAGAGAACGACCCTCCATAGGGGATAATGCAGGGCTGGCCCCGCCCACAGTGCAGGTCCTGCAAGGTCACCAGCAGTTCTGGGAGGAGGGTATAAAAAGTACAGAACTGCATCTCAGGAGGAGAAAGTGACTACAGAGAGGGTATGAGAGCAGCACCCAGCAGAGGCCTAGCAGACATAAGAGAAGACATGAGAGCAGCGTCTGCTCCGCAGCACTCAGCAGGGGCCTAGCAGACATAAGAGAGGACATGAGAGCAGTATGTTCTCTGCAGCACCCGGCAGAGACCTAGCAGACATAAGAGAGGACATGAGAACAGCATGTGCTCCGCAGCACCCAGCAGAGGCCTAGCAGACATAAGAGAGGACATGAGAGCAGTGTGTGCTCTGCAGCACCCAGCAAAGGCCTAGCAGACAAAAGAGAGGACATGAGAGCAGCATGTGCTCCGCAGCACCCAGCAGAGGCCTAGCAGACATGAGAGGACATGAGAGCTGCATGTGCTCCGCAGCACCCAGCAGAGGCCTAGCAGACATAAGAGAGGACATGAGAGCAGCATGTGTTCCGCAGCACCCAGCGGAGGCCTAGCAGACATAAGAGAGGACATGAGAGCAGTGTTTGCTCCGCAGCACTCAGCAAAGGCCTAGCAGACATAAGAGAGGAGATGAGAGCAGTGTGTGCTTCGCAGCACCCAGCAAAGGCCTAGCAGACATAAGAGAGGACATGAGAGCAGTGTGTGCTCCACAGCACCCAGCAGAGGCCTAGCAGACATAAGAGAGGACATCAGAGCAGTGTGTGCTCCGCAGCACCCAGCAGAGGCCTAGCAGACATAAGAGAGGACAGGAGAGCAGTATGTGCTCCACAGCACCCAGCAGAGGCCTAGCAGACATAAGAGAGGACATGGGAGCAGTGTGTGCTCTACAGCATCCAGCAGGGGCCTAGCAGACATAAGAGAGGACATGAGAGCAGTGTCATCCAGCTTCTCACACCCCAATAATGCGCCCGTGTCAGGCTCTGGTAAGGGGTGAAATCTCTTCTCTGCTCCGTAGAGGTGTCTAATGGTCAACAAGCTCTACAAACTAAAGAAAAGGTCACTGCACACAAGGAGCCTCCGAGAGCTTCTTATAGGACAATGGGGAACCACTTTTAGGGCCTCCGGTGACAAGACCGTCCATCTAATCACCACAACTCTCATCATTACAGATCTGCCTGAGATGGAACTGCAGGACGGGTTTTGCAACAAAACGACAAGTTCTATTGGGAGCAGGAGTGTTTTTTGACAATGAGTGTATGTGTAGGTCAGCAAAGCCCCTCATCCTGGGTGCATCCACCTTCCAATGAGAGAGTTCACGCAATGAGATTATATCTCACACCACTTCCATTTGTATCATGTCGTATCCAGAGATCCCATCATGAATTTAACGCTTCCAGATGGAAGATCTCACCTACCACCCTGAGGAGCTGTCGGAGATAGAGCCAAGCAGTGGTAGGAGAGGGGGGGCTGGGTTAGTCTTGAGGCCATATAAAAAGATAGGAGCCGGGAAGAGAGTTCAGATAGCAGCTGATGATAAGAGGAAACCTATATGTAGGCATTTCCTTCTCCTCCTTTCTCAGAGGATGTTTGGAGAGGGAATGGATTTGTAAGTACAACGCCCAACTTCCATGTACCGAGAGCTGGAGACAGGGAGCCCAACATCCTGAGGGGTCACAATAGGCAGGATGATGTCACCAAAGAAGGAGCATGATAAGAAAGGAGAGTGCAGTCTCAGATCCATCATAGAGCCAGAAATGATCTGAAGGGCTGCTGTATTGGAGAGCCCAGGTCTTTCATGGTTGGAGCAACAGACTTGTGTGTTCAGACGCATTAGTTGTAGTAGCAGCGTTGTATTGGGCAGCTCATGACTGTGCAGCTCCTGATTGTTTTGACATCCTCCTCTAACCCCTATCACAGTTATCGTCCACAGGATCCCCTCTCGCTGGGTTTGCCTCCATCACGCCATTCTCGGTATACTCCCCACAGCATTACTTGAAAAACCCAAGTTGCTGTCAGTAAAATCCTGACCCCGGCTAGTCTAGCACCGATGACCGGCCTCGTTTGAAGTCACTCAGATCTCTGGATCCCCCCATCTAATGTGGATTCACACTGAAACAGATCCACAGAAAGCTTGTCACATGACGCTCCAGGGTCAGGGTGATAATTTTCATATAGGGAAGCCCCAATTGTGAGAGCGCCGCGGCTCTAATAAAGGGGGCACTCAGTGTATATATACATGTAATACACAATTATATCATAGCAAATTTCCCATTCATTTCATGGCCTGCAATACCAAGCCTGGCCACTGCAATAAAATGGAGCTGTCTACTTTCTACAGAAATCAGTCTATTGCACAGGTCTGGCAAACAGCTGATTGGCTGGAGGTCCCAGTCAACGGACCCCGCACCAATCTACGATTCATGACTTATACTGAAGATAGGCAATAAATAGTTTACAACCGGAAACCCCTTTAACCCCTTAATGACCAAGCCTGTTTGCGCCTTAATGACCAGGCCAAATTTTGCAAATCTGACACATGTCACTTTAACATGGAAAAACACCAGAAAGGTTTTGCATATCCAAGCGATTCTGACATTGTTTTTTCGCCACATGTTGTACTTCATTTAGGTGGAAAACTTAGACCGATAGAATTTGTGTTTATTTATTAAAAGCGCCATAATTGGGAAAATTTTGAAAAATAGTCATTTTTTCACATTTCCAACTGCAATATCTCAAATATGTGCAAACATAATATAGAAATTTTTGCTAAGATTTATATTTCCATCCGTTTACTTTATTTTGGGTGCACATTGGAAAAACTTTCTTTTTTTTTTTAACCATTTAGGAGACGTACAAATGTAACATTACTTTTCAGCATTTTGAGGAACACTTTGTTTTCCTACACCAAGCCAAGA
The DNA here is from genome assembly GCF_035609145.1 of Eleutherodactylus coqui. Classification (NCBI taxonomy): domain Eukaryota; kingdom Metazoa; phylum Chordata; class Amphibia; order Anura; family Eleutherodactylidae; genus Eleutherodactylus; species Eleutherodactylus coqui. Next base: position 14,137,275 of record NC_089843.1, read on the forward strand.
TTGGAAAGGCTCATAGGAGTCAAAATGATAGATCCCCCCACAAGTGACCCCATTTTAAAAACTACACCCTTTAACGTATTCACTGAGGGGGTCAGGAGTATTTTAACCCCACAGGGTTTTTTTTAGGAGTCAATGCAATTTAGAAGAGAAAAACTAACATTTCATATTTTTGCAAATATGTCATTTTAAAGACAGGACTTTTTTCTATAATACACATGAAAATGAGGATTTGCACCCCAGAATGGATACCCCTGTTTGTCCCGTGCTCAGAAACATACCCATTGTGGCCCTAGTATTACGCCTGTATGCACAATGGGGCCCAAAATGAAAGGAGCAACCGATGGCTTTCGGAACAGATATTTTGCTTGAAGGAGATTTAGTCCCCGTTGCACACTTGTAGAGCCATTGAGTGACTAAAACGATGGAGAACGCCCACAAGTGACCCCATTTTGAAAAGTAGACCCCTTAACGAATTTATCTAGGGGTACGATGACTTTTTTGACTTCACAGTTTTTGAATGAATCTAAGCCAAGCAGAAGGAAAAAATTACGATTTTCATTTTTTTGGCAATTTTGTCAATTTAAAAACTGTTTTTTTGTACAGTGTACATAGGAATGCAGAGGTTCACCCCAAAATGGATACCCCTGTTTGTCCCGTGTTCAGAAATATACCCATTGTGGTCCTAATCTACTTAAAGGGGTTGTCTCGCGGCAGCAAGTGGGGTTATACACTTCTGTATGGCCATATTAATGCACTTTGTAATATACATCGTGCATTAAATATGAGCCATACAGAAGTTATTCACTTACCTGCTCCGTTGCTAGCATCCCCGTCGCCATGGATCCGTCTAATTCTGATGTCTTCTTGCTTTTTTAGACGCGCTTGCGCTGTCCGGTCTTCTTCCTGGTGAATGGGGCCGCTCGTGCCGGAGAGCTGGTCCTCGTAGCTCCGCCCCATCACGTGTGCCGATTCCAGCCAATCAGGAGGCTGGAATCGGCAATGGACCGCACAGAGCCCACGGTGCACCATGGGAGAAGACCCGCGGTGCATCGTGGGTGAAGATCCCGGCGGCCATCTTGGTGAAGGAAGACGTCGCAGAGCGGGGATTTGGGTAAGTAGTACAATTTTTTTTTTTAACACATCCTTTGGGGTTGTCCTGCGCCGAACGGGGGGCCTATGGAAAAAAAACGTTTCGGCGCGAGACAACCCCTTTAAAGGACACATGGCTAGGCCTATAATGGAAGGAGCACCCGTTGGATTTCAGGGTACAACGGAATAAATTCCAGGCCCCATTGCCCACTTATAGAGCCATTGAGTGACCAAAACGATAAGGAACCCCCACAAATGACCCCATTTTGAAAACTAGACCCCTTAACAAATTCATCTAGGGGTGCACTGCATATTTTGACCCCACAGTATTTGAATGAATCTAAGCAAAGCAAAAGGAAAAAATTACGATTTTCATTTTTTGGCAATTTTGTCAATTTAAAAACTGGTTTTTTTTGTACAGTGTACATAGGAATGAAGACGTTCACCCCAAAATGGATCCCCCCGTTTGTCCCGTGTTCAGGAACATACCCATTGTGGCCCTAATCTACTTACAGGGCACATGGCTAGGCCCATAATGGAGGGAATGCCCGCTGGATTTCAGGGCAGAACTGAATAAATTCCAGGCCCCATTGCCCACTTATACGGAAAAAAATTTGACTTCCTAAAAATAATCCCCCTCTACCCCCCCCCCCCCTCCCCTGCCATCCCCATTTTTTGGCATTCCCTAAATATTAGATAAAGGTAATAATATAAACAGCATTTTATGTCCGAAGACAGGGGTAATTACGGAGGCTGGTTGGGTTGGGCACATGGGGCAAGAAAACCGGGTATCCCCCCTCCTCCTCTCATGTATTTCGTGACCTCAGAGGCGGGGATGGGGTGAAGAAAGTGGCACTGTGAAGCTTTTGTAATCTTGCTGCGGTGCGGCGGTCTCACAGAGAAGGCGCTCAACAAGCTGCTCCTGGAACTGCAGGAAGGCGAGCGTTCCCGGGGCTTCTTGTAAATTACGGATTACAGGTAGCGGTCTGAATAACGCCGGGCTCTCACGGCCGTATGCAGAATCCGCTTACGGAGGCCCGCAGCGGATTCCAGCTGTGACCCTGTGTACAGCCACGTAATGTACTGCGCATCACTGCCTACTCACACAGGCGGTCATGCGCAGTACTTTTTTTTTTGTTTGTATTTCCCGCGCTGTCGCTTAGAGATGACCCGGGTACCCGCAGCCCGTACACAATGTGTTTGCACATGGGCTGCGAGTATATCCGCCGTCATAGAGCACAATGGGCTCTAGGTCGCGGATACCCGTGGTAAAATATAGCATGCCGTGTTCTGTTTCTGCGAGTGGATTATGTAATTCCGACCCGCTAATTGGGGGGAATTGTGTAATCCAATGCATGCGATTGATCCGTGGATTACCGCTGATCAAGCGCATGCAGAACCCGTAATTCCTCTCCGGTCATGCGTGACCGGCCTAATGTTAGATCGCTACTTTATCATGTGACCGGGGACCGATCTGATCCATGAGGGGAGGTGAAACTTCTTTTTTTACACTTTTTTTCACTTTTCCGCGATCGTCGTTATCCATTGTATAATGGCGATCGCGGTCCCCGCTGACGCCTCCTGCCTCCCGGCTACCTACAGGAGCCGGGAGCCAGGAGATTTTAAGTCTCCTGCGCCGCCGGGCCTTCTACGCATGCGGCTGATGTAATGCCACCTGGCGCGCATGCGCAGAAGGACGGCTACGGCACCCGGAGCATCGGGACAGCGGGGAGCCGTGCTGTGGACTTTGGTGAGTAATTTCAGCTGCTCCGATGGATCCGATCCATCAGGGCAGCTGAATATGTCACTTTTTTGCAGTTTTATTTACTTTTTTGCGATCGGCGCTATCCATCGGAAAGGATGACAACGCCGGGATGACAGCTCCATGCTGTCAGCTATCTGCAGACACCGACAGCATGGAGCTGTCACGTCCAGAGCCCGAGGGGCTTTATTCTCTGCAGGACACATGTTTTTACGTCCTCAGAGAATAAAGCCCACTTCGGGAGGACGTAAAAACACTATGGCCCGGTCGTTAAGGGGTTAAAGCCCTGATTTATCATAAAACGCTAAACTGAAGTCCACTTTTTGTTGTGCACTTTCTCCATAAACCACGCAAAATACTAAAAAATGGATGAAACCTCAGACCACAGTTTGTTCAGTTTCTTGCATTTTGCACTGGCAAAGAACAAACCAGCGTGATTAGAGGAGACGTGCGCCAGCGAGGCGCAGGACTGGGACGAGGCGCAGGGCTGGGACGAGGCGCAGGGCTGGGACGAGGCGCAGGGCTGGGACGAGGCGCGGGGCTGGGACGAGGCGCGGGGCTGGGACGAGGCGCGGGGCAGGGACGAGGCGCGGGGCAGGGACGAGGTGCGGGGCAGGGACGAGGCGCAGGGCAGGGACGAGGGGCAGGGACGAGGCGCAGGGCAGGGACGAGGCGCAGGGCAGGGACGAGGCGCAGGGCTGGGACGAGGCGCAGGGCTGGAGCTACACTAAGATTTAGCAGCATTCTAAAAATCTGCAAACAATGTGTCCAAAAATGTACCAACTGAGCCACAATATTACTCAGAGAGAAGAATCGCTTTAATTAACCCGTTCATGATCGCCCCCTCCGTTCAGTCCTGGGAACAGATCCCAGGCCTGGGCTCCACTTAAGGGGACATAACTCTGACATGTTGATTGCCTTCCTCCTAATTCCAGCCTGCAGCAGAAGGAACTCATTAGTGGTTTTGCTTGACAACTTTACATAAATCCTTTAAGAAAAATGTCATATGTCAACAGAGACCAGAGCAATGTATGGAGCCATCACTACAAAGTGTCCAGAGAGGACAACCAATTATATACAAAGCCTTTATAGGACAGATTCATGTAAACAGAGTGCAATGGCCGTGGGTAGTCTCTGCAAGATAGAAGTATGCGAGTATGTGGGGGGAACAGAAATCTAAGGAAAGTGACTCAATGTAGTTGATGGGATTCAAACCACCGATTTACATAACATTACTTATCCTGTACTGCTCCTGAGTTACATCCTGTATTATACTCCAGAGCTGCACCCAGTATTCTGCTGGTGGAGTCACTGTGTACATACATTACTTATCCTGTACTGATCCTGAGTTACATCCTGTATTATACTCCAGAGCTGCACCCAGTATTCTGCTGGTGGAGTCACTGTGTACATACATTACTTATCCTGTACTGATCCTGAGTTACATCCTGTATTATACTCCAGAGCTGCACTCACTATTCTGCTGGTGGAGTCACTGTGTACATACATTACTTATCCTGTACTGACCCTGAGTTACATCCTGTATTATACCCCACAGCTGCACTCACTATTCTGCTGCTGGAGTCACTGTGTACATACATTACTTATCCTGTACTGATCCTGAGTTAGATCCTGTATTATACTCCAGAGCTGCACTCAGTATTCTGCTGGTGGAGTCACTGTGTACATACATTACTTATCCTGTACTGCTCCTGAGTTACATCCTGTATTATACTCCAGAGCTGCACCCAGTATTCTGCTGGTGGAGTCACTGTGTACATACATTACTTATCCTGTACTGATCCTGAGTTACATCCTGTATTATACTCCAGAGCTGCACCCAGTATTCTGCTGGTGGAGTCACTGTGTACATACATTACTTATCCTGTACTGATCCTGAGTTACATCCTGTATTATACCCCACAGCTGCACTCACTATTCTGCTGCTGGAGTCACTGTGTACATACATTACTTATCCTGTACTGATCCTGAGTTAGATCCTGTATTATACTCCAGAGCTGCACTCAGTATTCTGCTGGTGGAGTCACTGTGTACATACATTACTTATCCTGTACTGATGCTGAGTTACATCCTGTATTATCCTCCAGAGCTGCACCCAGTATTCTGCTGGTGGAGTCACTGTGTACATATATTACTTATCCTGTACTGATCCTGAGTTACATCCTGTATTATACCCCACAGCTGCACTCACTATTCTGCTGCTGGAGTCACTGTGTACATACATTACTTATCCTGTACTGATCCTGAGTTACATCCTGTATTATACTCCAGAGCTGCACCCAGTATTCTGCTGGTGGAGTCACTGTGTACATACATTACTTATCCTGTACTGATCCTGAGTTACATCCTGTATTATACCCCAGAGCTGCACTCACTATTCTGTTGGTGGAGTCACTGTGTACATACATTACTTATCCTGTACTGATCCTGAGTTAGATCCTGTATTATACTCCAGAGCTGCACTCAGTATTCTGCTGGTGGAGTCACTGTGTACATACATTACTTATCCTGTACTGATCCTTAGTTACATCCTGTATTATCCTCCAGAGCTGCACTCAGTATTCTGCTGGTGGAGTCACTGTGTACATACATTACTTATCCTGTACTGATCCTGAGTTACATCCTGTGTTATACTCCAGAGCTGCACTCACTATTCTGCTGCTGGTGGAGTCACTGTGTACATACATTACTTATCCTGCACTGATCCTGAGTTACATCATGTATTATACTCCAGAGCTGCACTCACTATTCTGCTGGTGAAGTCACTGTGTACATGCATTACTTATCCTGTACTGCTCCTGAGTTACATCCTGTATTATACTCCAGAGCTGCACTCAGTATTCTGCTGGTGGAGTCACTGTGTACATACATTACTTATCCTGTACTGATCCTGAGTTACATCCTGTATTATCCTCCAGAGCTGCACTCAGTATTCTGCTGCTGGAGTCACTCTGTACATACATTACTGATCCTGTACTGCTCCTGAGTTACATCCTGTATTATCCTCCAGAGCTGCACTCACTATTCTGCTGGTGGAGTCACTGTGTACATACATTACTTATCCTGTACTGCTCCTGAGTTACATCCTGTATTATACTCCAGAGCTGCACTCAGTATTCTGCTGGTGGAGTCACTGTGTACATACATTACTTATCCTGTACTGATCCTGAGTTACATCATGTGTTATACTCCAGAGCTGCACTCACTATTCTGCTAGTAGAGTCAACCCATTATTTTGGCACACATCAATAGCGATACACTAATTTTACTTCCTACATCTTTTCCCATTGCTCATAGAGCCCCCAGGTACAATCCCCCCCCCCCCCCCCCATCACTGCTCTGAGCGCGGGTGCATTTTTCCGTATTTGTATCCTTGACTCTCTTTGGTTACATGAGCCCCTGTGCGGCTCCTGTTCAGTACGGAGGGAATGTTCGGGAACCCCCAACCCCCTACATCACCCCCATCCCCTTTCATCGCACAACTTGGAGCACATCTGTTATTAATCAACATAACATTTCTGAAATCCCACCTCTAGAGTCGAGGAGGGGGTGATGGCGGGGCCGACTTTCCATCCAAATCTGAAATTCCTTTGTGTGGCAGAAGTAAGTGCGCCCTGCTGGATGTGAATTGAACGCGACGAGGTCTCAGACTTAAAGCCGAGACTAAAGCATTGTGCGACAGCAGATAGGATGCCGCCCCTCCCCCACCTCTAAGTTACATTGTTGCCTTTTGATAAATGTTTCAGATTCTAGGTAAAGGTATCGGTTATAACAGTCTTATTCTCTTGCAGCAGAAAACATGGATCGCTCCTGTACGCCGTCCCCAACAAACTCACCAAACTCATTTAATGAGAGCTGTAACATCGCTCCACTAACACCGTCACAGTCTCCGGTATGTGGTAGTGATAATATGGCTAATGCTATAAACGAGTTATACCTGCCATACATATATAATAATAGTAATCTTTATTTGTAGTACCAGCTGTACATATATAATTATATACAGGAGATACCCAGGTTATACCAGCATGCTCCATATCACTATATACAGGAGATGTATAACGTATACCAGCTGTACATATATAATTATATACAGGGGATACCCAGGTTATACCAGCATGCTCCATATCACTATGCACAGGAGATGTATAACGTATACCAGCTGTACATATATAATTATACACAGGAGATACCCAGCTTATACCAGCATGCTCCATATCACTATGCACAGGAGATGTATAACTTATACCAGCTGTACATATATAATTATATACAGGAGATACCCAGCTTATACCAGCATGCTCCATATCACTATGCACAGGAGATGTATAACTTATACCAGCTGTACATATATAAATATATACAGGAGATACCCATGTTATACCAGCATGCTCCATATCACTATATACAGGAGATGTATAACTTATATTAGCTGTACATATATAATTATATACAGGAGATACCCATGTTATACCAGCATGCTCCATATCACTATGTACAGGAGATGTATAACTTATATTAGCTGTACATATATAATTATATACAGGAGATACCCATGTTATACCAGCATGCTCCATATCACTATGTACAGGAGATGTATAACTTATACCAGCTGTACATATATAATTATATACAGGAGATACCCAGGTTATACCAGCATGCTCCATATCACTTTATACAGGAGATATATTATAGCAACGGTTCATATATAATTATATACAGAAGATACCCAGGTTATACCAGTATGCTCCATATCACTCTATACAGGAGATATATATCTTATAGCAGCTGTACATATATAATTATATACAGAAAATACCCAGGTTATACCAGCATGCTCCATATCTCTCTATACAGGACATATATATCTTATAGCAACTGTTCATATATAATTATATACAGAAGATACCCAGGTTATACCAGTATGCTCCATATCACTTTATACAGGAGATATATATCTTATAGCAGCTGTACATATATAATTATATACAGGAAATACCCAGGTTATATCAGCATGCCCCATGTCACTATATACAGGAGATGTATAGCTTATACCAGCTGTACATATATAATTATATACAGAGAGATACCCAGGTTATACCAGCATGCTCCGTATCACTATATACAGGGAGATGTATAACTTAAGCCAGCTGTACATATATAATTATATACAGGAGATACCCAGGTTATACCAGCATGTTCAATATCACTCTATACAGGAGATATATATCTTATACCAGCTGTACATTTATAATTATATACAGGAGATACCCAGGTTATACCAGCATACTCCATATCACTGTATATCGGAGATGTCTAGCTTATAGGATTTTTGAGGATGCTTGAAATATAAGCCATACTTCAAAATTAAGCCCTGCTTGCAGTTAATTTAAAAAAAAGTCAATTTAAATAGTGTCCAGGCACAGTGAAATCTTTTTTAGCAAAACTTAATATAAGACACTGTCTTATTTTCAGGGAAACTGGGTACATATATAATTATATACAGGAAATACCCAGGTTGTACCAGAATGCCCTATATCACTATATACAGGAGATGTATAACCTATACCAGCTGTACATATATAATTATATACAGGAAATACCCAGGTTGTACCAGCATGTTCCATATCACTATATACAGGGGATGTATAACCTATACCAGCTGTACATATATAATTTTATACAGGAGATACCCAGGTTATACCAGCATGCCCCATATCACTGTGTACAGTAGATGCCCGGGTTATACCCCCTGATGCTTTTCTGCTTGTACACATTGTTTTGTCTTTGGTGATAATACTTGTATTTCAGGGGAGCGAGCATCGGTCCATTCCATTGTCTCGGTTCGTTGTCGTCGTGGCTATTGACTTTGGCACCACATCCAGCGGTTACGCCTTCAGCTTCGTAAAGGACCCCGAAGCGATTCACATGATGAGGTAAGTTGAGGCTGCCGACCAGACAGAACAGTTGCTCAGGTAATCTGAGGACGCACTCGCGGTGGAGTCATCTCTGAGGTGATGGGTGACGCCCCTCATACATATCCGTCATGAAGATAAGGCTCTTCCAAGTGTATCTATAGAGGTGGCGCAGCCGCCTCAGTTATCGGAGCCCATCTGCGCCCCCTGATAATCCTCGTATAACGTTGTGAGGCTCAGATTAGAGACCGAAGAATGTTGGAATGTGTTTTGGCTTCACCTCGGTGCGTCCGTATCACACCACAGGATGTGCTGTCTCTGTCAGGCACTAATGAAGTGCAGAAGCAGGCGGGCGCCCGGGGAGCCATCCATCCACTCCGCACCACAAGGATCCATTCCAGGACTGTTCCTGCTGATTTGTGGAACTATCCATGAACAGTCCAGCTGGGCTCCTAGGTCGATGACCCTCAGGCCTCATGTCCACGGGCAAAAGAAGAATTGAAATTCGCAGCGGATTTTAACTCTTCTCCTGCCCGCGGATCCGCATCCCATAGGGATGCATTGACCACCCGCGGGTAGATAAATACCTGCGGATGGTCAATAAAAGGGATTTTTTTAAAAATGAAGCATGAAAAAATCTGGACCATGCTCCATTTTCGTGCGGGTCTCCCGCGGAGATGGCTCCCGCAGGCTTCTATTGAAGCCTATGGAAGCCGTCCGGATCCGCGGGAGACCAAAATCGGAATTCACTCACCCGCTCCGGTTCTTCCCTTCGCCGCGGCTCCATCTTCTCTTCGTCGCGGCCGGATCTTTTTTTCTTCGGGCCGGCGCATGCGCGGGGCACGTCACCGACGTCCTCCTGCGCATCCGCCGAGCCGAAGAAAGAAGATCCGGCCGTGACGCAGAGAAGATGACGCCGCGGCGAAGGGAAGATCCAGAGCGGGCGAGAGGTAAGTTTATTCTTATTTTTATGCCTCATGTCCGTGGGGCAGGAGGGACACGCTACGGATTCTCCATGGAGAATCCGTAGCGGGCCTGATTTTCCCCGTGGACATGAGGCCTTAAAGGAATTGTCCAGAAAGGACTGTAAGGACTCTCCATGTCTTCCAGATGGCGCTCGCAGTACTGTAAATGGGGATTCTGTACACCATAGTGCTAAATATTGTCCCTTTATCACCACTCTCAGCATGCCCTGCACATCACTCATCTCGTGTGATGGGTGGAGACTGCACTGAACTCTATCCTTGTTTGACATATGCAAATTATTGCTCCCCCAAAAAGAAGAAAACTGTCTCTGCAGTGCCCCCTATAGGAAGCTACGCGGTAGGTCCCCTTAGACCAGCTGCACACGGGCAAGAAAATCGCACAAGATTTGTGCGTTGCGAGATGCACAAATATGGACCCAATTCTTTTGAATGAGGTCATACACGAGTGATTTTTTTTTTCTTTTCCCGCATGGCACTGCAATTGGGGAATCAAATCGCGGCATGTTCTATCTGTCTGCATTGCGCGATATACAAATCTCGTGCGAATATAAAACCTATTGTTTTGAATGTAGTCATATTCATGAGCGATATCCTATCTTTGGGCGTTATTCATAGCGCATCACCCATTGAGCTCATTGCTGTGCAATATACATGCGAGTGCAATGCGAGGTTTCCCATTGAAATCAATCGGAAACCCTTCCGATCCTGTATCGAGCGTGATCCTCACGCAAGAGGATCGGAATTTTACAGATGCGGTGCAGTTTTGCCTGAAAATCGCCTTGCATCCACAAGTAAATCGCACATTCACAAGCGTGATATCAGCCCGATATTGCACTAGCTCATGCGTAGGTAGTCCCAGGCACTGGTGTAACTATAGGGGATGCGGTTGTACCCGGGCCCAGAAGGCCTCTTCTCCAGTACTATGAATAAAGCGTTATGGTTGGGGGCCCTGTTACACGTTTTGAATTGGGCCCCACAAGCTTCAAATCACGGCTCTGGTCCGAGGGCTTGTTTTTTTGCGGGACGAGTTGTAGTTTTCAATGGTACTATTTAATGTACCATATAATATACTGAAAAACTTTTAAAAACTTTCAAGTGGAGTGATTAGAAAGAAAAAAACACAACTGCACCAACTTTAGGGCATCTTGTTTTTACAGCGTACACACTGCAGCAAAAATGACATGATAGCTTTATTCTGTGGGTCGGTACAATTACTGCGATACCAAACTTAGATATGTTTTTTTGCTGCAGTACTTTAAAAAGAACAAGTTTCACTACCGTAACATAAAGTTTTTGGGAAAATGGTTGTTGCGAACTTCTAAATCTGCTGGTTAGGGGATTATTCAGAGGGTCACTTTGTATTTGGAGCAGATATCTAATATAAAAAAGCTTACAGATCTCTCTGTGTCTGTCTCTCTTTCTCTTTCCCTGTCTCTCTCCCTGTCTCTCTCTCTCTCTCTTACTCCCTGTCTGTCTCTCTCTCTCTCCCTGTCTGTCTGTCTCTCTCTCTCCCTGTCTGTCTGTCTCTCTCTCTCCCTGTCTGTCTGTCTCTCTCTCTCCCTGTCTGTCTGTCTCTCTCTCTCCCTGTCTGTCTGTCTCTCTCTCCCTGTCTGTCTGTCTCTCTCTCTCCCTGTCTGTGTGTGTCTCTCTCTCTCCCTGTCTGTCTCTCTCTCTCCCTGTCTGTCTCTCTCTCTCCCTGTCTGTCTCTCTCTCTCCCTGTCTGTCTCTCTCTCTCTCCTTGTCTGTCTCTCTTTATCTCCTTGTCTGTCTTTCTCTCTCACTTTGCTTGTCTCTTTCTCTGTCTGTCTCTCTCTTTTTGTCTCTCTCTCCATGTCTGTCTGTCTCTCTCTTTCCTTGTCTGTCTCTCTCTCTCTCTCTATCTCTCTCTCCTGAGCTGAGTCCATCCGCAGCTTGCTATGAATTTCGTCGTTAGCAGCACTTCACTCTCCCTAGCGGCACTGTTGCCTGAAGCACAGCAGCGCAGCTAGACTTTTTACATTGTAACTTTCAAGTCAGCTGACAGGTCAGTCAATGTATCACACTCAAATTTTATGATTTTATGGTGGTGGAGAGGATGTCACAAATCTAATGACACCAAAATCACCCACTAAAGGCTATGCAAAGGGATCAAAGTGTGGTGCACAGAAAAGGCTGGAGGCTTCTTTATATTAGACTAGCTTACCCATCGGGCGTTGCTGCGAAGAGAGACAGACAGACAGACATTCATTCGTTTTTATATATCTAGATAACAACCAATCACAGCACAGCTTTCATGTTACCTCAGTGGTATAATATATAACAACCAATCACAGCGCAGCTTACATGTTACCTCAGCTATATAATATATAACACCCAATCACAGTTCAGCTTTCATGTTACCTCAGCAGTATAAAATATAACAACCAATCACAGCACAGCTTTCACGTTACCTCAGAAGTATAAGAAATAGCAACCAATCACAGCACAGCTTTCATTTTACCTCAGCATTCTCAATATGCAGCAATTGTCTTGTGAAACGTTCGGCGGATGCATCATTTTGTGGTTGAACACTCATCCCGTTGCTCGTAATGCCTTTTGCTTTTGTGCTTGAGATGGAAATCAAATGATCTTTGTCTGGGGGGCATAACTGTCGACGATGCTCGTGCGCGCGGCACCTATCGTAGGATAGTTGTACTATGCCAGTAATCTTCCCAGGAGTGTACTCGGCAACTTCCCAAAGTCTCATGGCAATTGGATGAATGGTGTAGTAATGCATAAAGGACAGACAGACATATATTCATTTTTATATATATAGATGACATCAGGAAGTGAGAGAATTAGATTCCGTACATAAAATTTGGATGCTAACTCTTTTGCGCATAGAATTGAATAATCGAGCTGGGACCCATTAGCTTTTCCAATGTATGACATAATCAATGCTCTTGCCAAATTTCAATTTTCTATGACATCGGGAAGTAAGAGAATTAGATTCCGTACGTACAATTTGGACGCTAATTCTTTTGCGCTTAGAATTGAATAATCGAGTTGGGACCCATTAAATTTTCCTATTTATGGCATATTCAATGCCCGTGCCAAATTTCAAGTTTCTATGTGAGAAAATTAGATTCTGTACGTAAAATTTGGACGCTAATTCTTTTGCGCATAGAATTGAATAATGGAGTTGGGACCCATTAGCTTTTACTATTTATGACATAATCAATGCTCCTGCCAAATTCCAATATAAAAAGGTTTTATACTTGCACTTTTAATAGCGTTTTTTTTTTCTAATAATTCATTAAATTTTTTAAACTCATTTTTGCCATTTTTTTATTCCCTAGAGGCGACCATAGTATTGCATTATATCGCGGTCTGACAGACAGGCAGTCTATCAAGAAGTGCCACAGGCATATCTTGATAGGTTATCAGGCATGGTAGCCCAGCCCAATGTCAGAACTAACAGTGGCATTTAAAGGTTAACAGTCAAAATCAGCATTCACATGGATTTTGTCTGTTGCAGGTGGGCATCAGCTGTTGAAGACAGCCGGCACCCACAGTGTATGGGAACCCGCTCCATACAAACCCTGCACACCCATGATGTAAATGTACATTCTGGGGCATGCACGGGTTAAACAGACTCACTGTAGTGCAGGAGTCGGCAGATGTAGCTTGAGCATGTCGTCATACCTTAGGCCTAGTCATGATGGTGGCTACTCTGTGTGGAATGAAGGCCGTACAGTAGACGAATCACACAAGAGTGATTTTCACTAAGAGGATTCCCTCCAGGGTCATCGGGTCCAACACCCCTTCCCCTTTCTTCTACCCCCTGCTCAATGCAGGATCAGTAAATCATCCCAGACAGATGTCTGTAGAGCCTGTATGAAGACCTCCATTGAAAGAGAACTCACCACCTCCTGTGGTAACCTGTTCCACTCATTGATCCCCCTCACTGTCTAATATCTAATCTGTCTCCTGCCTTTCAGTTTCACCCCGTTGCTTCTAGTCTTTCCTTGTGCAGATGAGAATAGGGCTGATCCCTCTGCACTGTGACAGCCCTTCCAGTAGGACATGATTTGCAGACTACTCACCATCCTGGTAGCTCTTCTTTGAACTTTCTCCAGTTTGTTTATGTCAGCAGGGACATGGATATGCCATGCCTAAGGATGGTGTCCTGTCAGGAAACCGTGAAGGCAAGCAATGGACAGATAGGTCTTGTGCACTATATTTAATGTGCATTGCATTGCCTGTAGTAGAACAGTAGCGATCTAGGAGAGACTCGGCAAACTCTTGGCCTTGTTACTAAATCCTAAAGCTGGCCGCATTACACGCATCTCGTCATTTTCCAGATTGATTTAATTATGGAAATATTAAAAAAAACTTTTTTTTCTGTCTGGAATGTGTAAATGAGCTCTGTAGTAATAAATCATGGAGGCATCTGCTCACCATCTCCCCTACGTCTACATACATTGAGTTACTGTGGGATATTGTGCAACCATTGCATACTGAATATGCTGGTAGTCTCAGGTCAGACACTGGACTCTATTACATTATATTACCCTATATCCCCATGATTAACCTTAGTCGTGCAAACACGTGACCAACTGGATGCTTTGCCAAGGTGACCCTCTGCACCGCTGGACGTTAGTGGAGAAGACACCTTTGAGGAGTGGTAGCAAGTATTCACTGAAGCTCAATGCAAAATCTGCGTCGGAGGCTCAGTTCAGGGCCTGCAGTGCAGATCGGGCATGAGATGCCAGACACAAAAGTTGTGCAGGTTCGGTAACCCGTTATAGTCAATGAGATCCGTTCAGCACAGTTTGGTTCCGTTATGAAACGGATCTATTCATCCAAGAGATACAGTTTTCCTGCTCCCATAACGGTATCAATAGTGCAGATGTGAAGTTCTAAACCTCCTACTGGTGGCACTGGACATAAGGAGACCAGTTGCCAAACCATATGCTCAACATGGTAACCAGAAGCAAGTAGGACTGAAGTGGGACAAGCAGCGAGCCAGAAAGCAGAAGAAACGTGCAAAACCAGAAGAGAGGAAACAACTGAAGGAAGAGGTTTAGTTATTAAGTAGTGTTGAGCGAACCAAAACAGTAGAACCCTGTTTTGGGGTTAACTTTGCTATAAGCTCAGTTCAGTGAGAACCTGAACCTCGGGCAGTTCATCTCAGCCAAACCTGCTAAAAGACGGAGGACGAATATTTTTTGGTTTCCCCCTTCTCCTCCTTTTCCCCCTCCTCCCCCTTATACTGTTGCGCCACTTTTTTGCTGCTAGGTAGCCTAAGTGTGTTATACAGGGCTTCTATGGCTGTTAGACAGTAGACAGTGTTATAAACCAGCTTTGGAGGTATTGCTGAAGTTTCATTTGGTTCGTATGAATGCCAACCAAACCTTTTGCTGAAATTCGACAAACCAGCGAACCGAACTTTTCTCCTCACTATTCTTAAGCAAGGTCTTAAGTGACCCATCCCAGAGGACATCACCAAGTGTAGACACAGCAAGACTATAACGCCTCACCTGCCACTGAGTGAGGCTTTCATGGATGAAGTACATCTTCTTGTCCTTGACACCTTAACGACTCTCCTATATGGTCTTAAGATGACCTTACACATTTACAGGATTTGCCAATATAGTCAGCATCAGCCAACTATGACGGTGTCCCGACTCTCTACGGCTAGCACAATAGAAGTCCACGTGCCTGAGCTGACCATGTATGTGTACAGGGGAGTCTGGAAGAATAGGTGTCAGAAGAATGAGCTTTCGGCTGACAGCTGACGAAGGTATATGGTGGACACTTGTAGAACTGTACTGTGAAGGACTACAGATGGTATAGTTAGGACATCAGCCCTCAAGTGATGAGTATTTCCCATTGTGAGCAGCATTGTTCACCAGCTCTTTTCAATATGGTCCTCAGACTGTGCAGGAATATTGTGTCCCCAGGTTTAGACCATAACACACCAGTGTGCCCCCACCACAGTAACAAGAACTCCCCTCCACTGTGCCAGATTATACCCAGCAGTATACAGACCCCGCTAATGTGTCCATGACGTCTCCCCCAATAAATCACATCTTCTGCTGTTTATTCTTAGGAAATGGGAAGGAGGAGACCCCGGTGTGGCCCACCAGAAAACTCCCACGAGTTTGCTGTTGACTCCTGACAAGGCGTTCCACAGTTTTGGATACACGGCCAGAGACGTCTACCACGACCTGGACCCTGAGGAGGCTCGAGACTGGCTCTACTTTGAGAAATTCAAGATGAAGATTCACAGCACCAGTGTAAGAGCAGCGCCCCTGAATGGACCGTAAAATCACAGCTTTGCTGTCATAAGTACATTATTTACTACTGGTCATGTGCCGCTGGCTTCTGGGATGCCTTCTGTGCTCCTCATATGTTTCATTCTGTTTATGTCCCATGATCATACGGAAATAGCATCCAGGAATGTCAACAACAAATGTGGTTCTCGAACTTTGAAATGGCAAGTTTTAGTAAGGTGTATACAGTGTGTGGACAGAAGTATTGGGAGGCACATTCAGGGATGAAATTCGATTTTATTCCAATTATTCTATCCAGTGTTGGGCCACCTTCGTCCTCAGTGACTGCAGTAACCCTCCTCAGCCGCTTTCCACCAAATTCCCATAAATGTATGGTGGGACTTGCTCCAGGAGCTTCAGATAGTGATGCGGGGGATGATGGGTGTGTTGGGTGCACGGATACGGCATTCTAGTTCATTCCGAATATGCTCAATGGGATTGAAACCCAGACTTTGGGCAGCCAATGAAGTTTGCAGGCGTTCTGCTCCTCCACACTGCATGCCGTATGACATGGTGCTCGGTCATGTTGGTGGAGACACGGAGCTGTACCAGAGTATTACTACAGAGGACGTGATGCCACATTGTCTGGGAAGTCTCTGTACCCATTGGCATTGTGGGTGGACTTCACTATAACCAATGGTCCTAGTCCTTCCCAGCAAGTAACCCCCCCCCCCCACACACACACACACACACACACACACACACCCTAACAGAACCTCCTCCAAACTTCACTGTTGGGATGATGCAGTCACATAGAAACCACTCTCCAGACAACAGTCACACCCAAGTGCCGCCATCCGATTTGGAGATGGTGTCCTGTGATTTATCTATCCACAACACTTGCTTCCACTCACTTACAGTCCGTCACTTCAAGCCCTGTGGCAGGCACCGCTGTGCATTCACTGCTGTGATCTCCCAATAACGTGGCCAACAGTGGACCTTGCAGTATCCCATACTGATTGGTTGGTGACATCCCACCGCCAGACCCCCATTGTCAGCTCTACACCTGGTGGCATCTGTAGTAGGATATGCCTGTGGGATCCTCTCCTTTATACCTAATGCTCCCACATCACCTGACAGCACAGGATCGGTGGGGGCCCAATACTTCTGTCAACATAGTTTATCAGTAAACATATCCTCCAACTTTCAGAAATCCAATTACAACCCCAAAGCAAAAACATAAGTCCCCCATAACATCAGCCACAAATTTCCACAAGTGCCAACTACAGAGGACACCATAACTTTCAAGCTGTTGGGGCATGCTGGAGGGTAGGAATAAATAGCAGCATCAGTTATGAACAACAGTCCATAAAAAGCTTAATCATTCCACGCTCGTAGACGGGTCCTTCAGTAAGGACAGGAAGTCTGATGTGTGCAGGAACTTATCTGCCTCCCTCAGTCACAGCTTTATCAGTCTGTTCTTTCACATGACTCTAGTTGTGATATTCTGTCTTCTAGGATCTCACCATGAAGACTGAGCTGGAAGCCTTGAATGGGAAGAAGGTCCAAGCGCTGGAGGTCTTTGCACACGCCTTGAGGTTCTTCAAGGAACATGCAGTGCGTGTGAGTGACGCATATACAATAGTATAGCTAATCCGGAGTAATGGGGCTTCCATATGTTTAGGCCGCAGCAGATGTAGATGGCAGCACTCATTTTCTTTCTTCTCCTGAAAAGGAACTGAAGGAACAATGTCCATCTCTGGATGAGAATGAAGGCATCCGATGGGTGATAACTGTACCCGCCATCTGGAAGCAGCCAGCAAAGCAATTCATGCGAGAAGCGGCATATCTGGTAGGACAATCACAATCCCCCTCCTGTATGACTCGTGTCACTTATGGATTTTTGGATGAGCAACACTCCTGTAATACTGATCCCTATAGACAAGAACATAACTAGTAATACTGCCCCCTATGTACCAAAATATGCATGCGATTGGGTAGGAGAGTCCTCGTATATATAATGAGAGCAGCTTCTCCCATACAATCTGTGTGGTTTGATTCCTTCTAATGAGAAGGTTCTCACATGATCTTACTACTTTCTAGGCCGGTTTGGTGTCTCCGGAATATCCTGAGCAGCTGCTCATTGCTTTGGAGCCAGAAGCCGCCTCCATCTACTGCAGGAAACTGCGGCTCCACCAGCTGATTGACCTCAGTTGTAAGGCTCTTTTTAATGGCTTTCCTAGTGATCGGTCGATTGATTCCAGCTTCAGACAAGGTAAGGAGTAAGGGATGTGGATGGCATCTTGGTGCCATGGTAGTACATTGAGTTTACATGGCATGGACAATGACTCAGATTTCTCCAGAACATCCTGGCTTCTCTTCGGGTCTTCAGGTGCTCGTGATTCCTGATGTATGAGGAGCATTCAAGTTCTCAGGTCTCTTCATTTCTTTCTCGGGAATAGGAGCAGATAGAAACATGGGACACATTTGTGAAAACGCCGGAGTACTTTGAAGATGATTGAGCCAGAAGGTGGCGTTGTGCAGCGCACAGAACCCATCTGACAGCAGGAACCAAAGGAGCCTCCACCACGCACCAGCCAGTCTGACAATATGACAGTGTTAGTGGAACAAGTGGTTATAGAGGACCTCTGACTGACTGTGGTAGAGATCGCCTGCAGAGTCAGCATTTCTGTAGGATCTGTGAACACAATCCGGCGTGAAGACCTGAAGATGCCGAAAGTTTCTTCCAGTTGGGTTCCACAGATGCATCAAGACAAACTCCTACTCATCAGGTGTCCCTTATTCTGGGGTCTCTTCATGTTAACCACTTTGAAGTGATCCCTTGTGCCCCACACTCTGCTGATCTCGTATCTAGCGGTTTGTGGCTTTTTCCAACCATGAAGGACACTTTCTGCGGCGGCACATTTTCTCGTTGTGTTGCTCTTGAATCAGTGATTTCCTGTGGCAAAACAGACCCCTAAAGAAGTGTTCACAGCGGCCATGTAATCATGGCATCAACATTGCAAAAAATGTCTACGTAAGAAGGGAGATTATGTGGAAAAGCGACAATACTTCCAGTTACTTCCGGGATAAGTGGTTGTTTTAGGAAAAAATGAGACTTTAGAACGTGAATGCACCTCATCCTCTCCATCATCCTTGATGCTCTTCATCTTCAATTCCTTAAGACTTCTCCAAGAGCAAAACTCTTTTCCAAGTAGCTGGGTCTTCCTATAGAGACTCTTCACAGATATAGATATTAAAATTTACTAACTTTTATTAAATAATTCTACAATCATGGGCTCACAAATGACACTCACAAACATAGATCCAAACAAAAAAGAAACAAAGAGGTTGACCCTGGTTCAAGATGGAATAGGGGAGCTCATCTCCTATACGATTCGCGGAGATAGCTATAGTGTTGATAGTCACTCACCATGTATTTGAAAACGTCGCCTATAAGTGAATGCGAGTCTTCAGAACACTGCTGGTGGAAATAGATATTTAGAAGCAGGTTTGCTGTGTTAGCTGAATCCCGTTTTAGTCCCGCTACTCGGGGCGTGTATCCACCTCTGAGTGGTTGGTCAATAATCACTTGGATAAATATGCGGCGTGTAAGCGAGTCCCCAGTTATGCCACCATATTGTCTGAGTACCCAGTTGTAGCACAGTTATATATTTCGCATCAAGGTGCTAGACAAAGGGGCTCATTGCACATAGGTAGTGCTAGATAAGAGGGCTTAAGAAAGCTCAAACTCTGTATGAGTGCCCGATTGTAGCACACTATTCCATTTGGCATAAGGAGTGCTGAACAAGAGGGCTCATTGCACGTCAATGGTGCAAAATAGAAAAGCTCGAGAAGCTTGCAGTAGCGCTCAGCAGAGAAGAGTCCAAGGGCTCCTATCTTGCAGTAGCGCTAAGCAGCAAGGGTCGATAGGCTCGACGCGTTTCCCTATCCAGATATCGGACAGTTCCTCAGGAGCGAGAGGTAATTATAACCATCAGTTAGTGTGCAGTCCTTGTCACGTGGACCAATCGTCACCAGGGTCGGTGAGATAGTTTACAACATGGATTTAGCGGTGGATCCCAGTTTTGGGTAATGCCACCAGTTTCTGTTTAAGGAATTCCGTGGAATACGGTTACCACTTCCTTCATATAGCCGGCCGCTCACCATCAGAGCCGCAGGCACCACTTCTTGCTCTCTCTGTCTCTGCTGCATACCTTGGTCTAATCCGACTGTGGATAGACGAGATAGGGGTGCTGTCATCCTCTGCATTTAGGCTTCTACTTTAATGGGGCTCTAGCCCCGGAAATTAACCCAGACGGGTGTAATTTTTTCTCTAACCCAGTACAGTCGTCGCCTGACTGGGACACTCGGCTTAAGCATCTAGTTACCTGGCATATGGGGTGCTATCTCCTGACGCTTATACAGACTGATACTAGATCAGTCTGTGGGCTAACAGACGCCGAATAATCTATAGGGGACTATCTAGCACAGCCCCTTCTGGAGAGGCATATACCATAGATTAGCCTCTAAGCTGAAGCAGACGGCAGCAAACCCTCTCAGACCTTGGGAATACTGAGCAGACAGCAGGATTCTGGGGGACCATTATCTATTACGAACCCAGGCGCATCATATATGCACTAAGTGACCTACACTGAATTAGGGGTCACTCGGCTCCATCTATCTTACTACGGGGTGCGGTCTGAGGTAGTGCTGATACACATCGGACTACTATTCCTGGTGACGATTGGTCCACGTGACAAGGACTGCACACTAACTGATGGTTATAATTACCTCTCGCTCCTGAGGAACTGTCCGATATCTGGATAGGGAAACGCGTCGAGCCTATCGACCCTTGCTGCTTAGCGCTACTGCAAGATAGGAGCCCTCGGACTCTTCTCTGCTGAGCGCTACTGCAAGCTTCTCGAGCTTTTCTATTTAGCACCATTGACGTGCAATGAGCCCTCTTGTTCAGCACTCCTTATGCCAAATGGAATAGTGTGCTACAATCGGGCACTCATACAGAGTTTGAGCTTTCTTAAGCCCTCTTATCTAGCACTACCTATGTGCAATGAGCCCCTTTGTCTAGCACCTTGATGCGAAATATATAACTGTGCTACAACTGGGTACTCAGACAATATTGTGGCATAACTGGGGACTCGCTTACACGCCGCATATTTATCCAAGTGATTATTGACCAACCACTCAGAGGTGGATACACGCCCCGAGTAGCGGGACCAAAACGGGATTCAGCTAACACAGCAAACCTGCTTCTAAATATCTATTTCCACCAGCAGTGTTCTGAAGACTCGCTTTCACTTATATGCGACGTTTTCAAATACATGGTGAGTGACTATCAACACTATAGCTATCTCCGCGAATCGTATGGGAGATGAGCTCCCCTATTCCATCTTGAACCAGGGTCAACCTCTTTGTTTCTTTTTTGTTTGGATCTATGTTTGTGAGTGTCACTTGTGAGCCCATGATTGTAGAATTATTTAATAAAAGTTAGTAAATTTTAATATCTATATCTGTGAAGGGTCTCTGATATAAAACATATAGATTTCTATACCACTGTGATTTTTTCCTATAGAGTACTCCCAGTAAGAGAACACTTCGATGCATTCATTTATCTTGAAGGGTCAGCTTATGTTGGTCCAAAGTCCTCAGTGAAGATCTAAGATTCTTCACTACTGTCTATCCTTGAAGACTCATGTAAAAGCCCATAGCCAGGAGAATTGCCCTTCCTGGGTCTTCCGTTTTTGCTCCTCCACTACTAGACCTGGTTTAGGGCCAGTTCACACCTTGTTTCAGACTACCCTGCGAAGTTCTGTCATGGCTTTCCAATTGGATCACCAAAACCTGCATCCAGACAAAGAGGCTTTCACTGCTGAAACATTATACTTTCCGGCTTACAATGCTGAAAACTATTGTGGAGTGAACCGAAACTATCCAACCCTGTGCTGATACGCTGCTAATTATCCAGAAGTCTGACAGGTGGATCTTGGTGACGATGATCCCTTCTGTTTCCTGCTGGGGTCCTCTGAGTGGGGAGTGGGCTGCATGTTACTTACCTGTCAAGGCTCAGGGTTTCCACACCTGTAAAGCCTGACAATTATATGTATGCATCTCACTAACTTTCGGTGTAAGATATCATGAAACTCCAGTATGTACCTCATGTAAGCAGCGCCTTCTCCTTCATTTCCAGCGAGAGAGCAGCTCAGGAGATCCAGGCACAGCCGCACGTTTCTGGTGGAGACCGGGATGGGGGAGCTGTGGTCAGAGATGCAGGCAGGTGAGTGCGGATGAGATGTTTTAGGGATCAGAGAGGTAATGGCCCTCAGGATCAGGGCCGTCCTTAGCTACATACAACCCGTGCGCTTGCACATTTATGTTATGACTTATGTTCTTGTGATATATGTTCTGAGCTTGGATCTCATATTGTATGTATTTTAGCAGCTTGATTCTGGTTTTAAGTACCTAGTTTGGTTCTGGTGCTGTATTTATGCTATAAGTTTGGTTCGGCTGCTGTATATATGTTATCTATTGATTCTGGTGCTATATGAGTATATTTATGGTACAAGCCTGGTTCTGATGCTGTATTTATGTACTAAGCTTGGTTCTGATGCTGTGTCTATGTTATGAGCTTGATTCTGGAACAGTATTAATCTACTGAGCTGTATAGGAATGCTGTTATGTTGCTGCTTTTCAGGGGACCACGTTGGGGTCTGGGATTTGTTGGCAGCCTCTCCATCCCTTTATAGCTACACCTCCTAAACCAGTTGGGTTCCCAGCTTGCACGCCTCCACCAATGCTATCTCCCGATATATCTATAGGATGCCAGAGGCCACATTTATTAAGAACTTCCTCTTTTTATGGTGATTCTATCCAGAAGGCTCTAGAAACGTGGCTGCTACCACATCCGTGTTTTAGAAATAGAAAATTCACTGTTTTTGCCATCTGGTGCCACCTAGAGGCCGACTAGTAGAATGCACCACCCAAAGCCTGCAGTTACTAATATACTTAAAGGGGTTGTCCCGTGGCAGCAAGTGGGTCTATACACTTCTGTATGGCCATATTAATGCACTTTGTAATGTACATTGTGCATTAATTATGAGCCATACAGAAGTTATCAAAAGTTTTTCACTTACCTGTTCCGTTGCTAGCGTCCTCGTCTCCATGGTTGCCGTCTAATTTTCGCCGTCTAATGGCCAAATTAGACGCGCTTGCGCAGTCCGGGTCTTCTGCTTTTCTCAATGGGGCTCCGTGTAGCTCCGCCCCGTCACGTGCCGATTCCAGCCAATCAGGAGGCTGGAATCGGCAATGGACCGCACAGAAGCCCTGCGGTCCACCGAGGGAGAAGATGCCGGCGGCCATCTTCACCGGGTAAGTAAGAAGTCACCGGATTCAGGTAAGCGCTGTCCGGTGTTCTTTTTTAACCCCTGCATCAGGGTTGTCTCGCGCCGAACGGGGGGGGGGGGGGGGTTGAAAAAAAAAAAAACCCGTTTCGGCGCGGGACAACCCCTTTAAAGGGGTTGTCTCGCGAAATCAAGTGGGTCTATACACTTCTGTATGGCCATATTAATGCACTTTGTAATGTACATTGTGCATTAATTATGAGCCATACAGAAGTTATTCACTTACCTGCTCCGTTGCTAGCGTCCTCGTCTCCATGGTTCCGTCTAAATTCGCTGGCAGCTTGCTTTTTTAGACGCGCTTGCGCAGTCCGGTCTTCTCCTTTCAGCACGAGCCACTTCAGTGTGCTCCCCGCTACAGCTCTTCTGCGCATGCGCAGACGAGCTGTCACTGCTCGGGAGCGCGCTGGAGCGGCCATTCTGTACCATCCCCTGTTAGAGGAAGGTGCAGAGCCGCCCAGCGGAGAAGCCGCCCAGCCATCCTGCCGTCCAGGTAAGTGATGGGCCGGGGGGGGGGGGGGCTGCCGCTGGGCCGGGGGGGAACTGTCGCTGGGCCGGGGGGGAACTGTCGCTGGGCCGGGGGGGAACTGTCGCTGGGCCGGGGGGGAACTGTCGCTGGGCCGGGGGGGAACTGTCGCTGGGCCGGGGGGGAACTGTCGCTGGGCCGGGGGGGAACTGTCGCTGGGCCGGGGGGGAACTGTCGCTGGGCCGGGGGGGAACTGTCGCTGGGCCGGGGGGGAACTGTCGCTGGGCCGGGGGGAACTGTCGCTGGGCCGGGGGGAGCTGTCGCTGGGCCGGGGGGGGCTGTCGCTGGGCCGGGGGGGGCTGTCGCTGGGCCGGGGGGGGCTGTCGCTGGGCCGGGGAGGGCTGTCGCTGGGCCGGGGAGGGCTGTCGCTGGGCCGGGGAGGGCTGTCGCTGGGCCGGGGGGGGCTGTCGCTGGGCCGGGGGGGCTGCCGCTGGGCCGGGGGGGGCTGCTGCTGGGCCGGGGGGGGTTGCGCCGGTTACCTGCTGTCTGGCGGTGGGTGACTGTGTGCCGTGGTCGGCCGCGTTGAATCCAGGGGTCCGGTCGGCGGCTGCGTGGCGTCTGGTTGTCAGGGAGACACAGCTGGTAGCGTCTCGGGAGCGCGCACGTCGGGCTACAGCAAGCGAAGGGAAAAGAGTCGGCGGCCATCTTGGGAAACTTTTTATAAGTTGCTGAAACGCTGGAACTGGAAGTAGAAACCAGCTAGAAAAGTCATTTACAGGGGGGCTTAGTAATGTATGCTTAATTAGGGGGACTGGGAAAAAAAAAAAATTCACTGCTTCCTCGAGACATCTCCTTTAATGCTGGAATCCAGAAGAGACCGAATAAACCTCACAGAGAAAGGACTTGTTACAATGTTTCAGTGCAGATGAGAGCTCTCAGGAGGGAGACTTGTGCTGCTCCTGGGGGAGGATTATCTGCCGATACATTGTAACGAGCTCATCAGGTGCGGAGCTGAAACATCAATGGCTGGAAAGATACAAGCATTTCCATTATGCAGTGTTAATACAATTTGTTGCTCCCTGCTGTCAGTCATCGCATGCCTGGCTGTAGAACACGAAAATACAAGCTATTCTTCCCTGTTGGCAGCCAATTCAGACTAGAAGCCAATAGGAAGAGTCTGATTGTAGGGTGAGAGGCCGAACATCCAGATACATGTCCACCCATCTGTGTGGTAGTAAATGTAATATCTACCCGTGGAGGGTTCACGGCCCTTTAAACGCCTGGCTTGTATGTATATACGGCACATAAAGCCACAGGATGGCTCCACCCAATATGTGTTTGTAGCTTTTGCTCAGGATTCAATAGAACGAAGTATCAAGGAAACCAAATTTCCCCCGACGTTTCCTCTCTTTCCTTTTTTATTGGTGACATTTAAGGTCGAGCGCAGACATAAAATCGCTGCCCCCCCCCCCCTCCCCGCGGGGATGTGGTTTTTGGCTGGAGGAGAGTACGACATAAAAGCTGCTATATAAGACGCACAGTGATGGGCCGCCAGCTATTTGTGTCTCTGGCACTCGCGGGCCCGGCTAGTAAGAGGTTTGATGAGACGCGTGTGGAGGATTAGAAAGAGCTCAGCAATGAGGTGCTTCTGGATGGAGGGGCCAGGCTTTAGTGGGGAAGAAGGGTATAAGGCCGTGAAACGCGCTGTGGTATGTCTACATATAGTCATTTCTTCATCCCATAATGCAGTGGTGCATTAATGCCAGTATTCGGGGATGGTGATGCCTGCGCTGCTTCACTAATAGAGGAGATTGGAGCACAAAACGCCTTAATTTCTTTTTACAGTATCTTATTGACTGATATAATAAAAGCTGAGTTACACTTCCCATAGAGTATGCCTTCATGTTCGAGAGTAGACATCATCTGGATTATTAGATGTGATCCTGGATCATTGGACGGCTGGGGTCATCTGCAGTATGCTTACAACAAGTGGCCATCTCCGGAAATTACCTTCAGACTGATCTGTTGAAAACACGCTTGTATGCAGTTCTTATAGAGGATTGGCTAATTTTCACTACCCCTTTGTATCCAAAACTTAAAACTAATTTGATTTCCCTAAGAAAGAGCGTGACTCTATATAACATATATAATATTAAAATGAATGAGGCAAATAGAAGATGCTGTGCTGAAGCCAACCGTATGAGTCCAGAAAGATTCAAAGCTAACAAGCGGTGTATTCTGTCTACTTCTAGGTGATCGGTATATTGTGGCTGACTGCGGCGGAGGAACCGTGGACCTCACAGTCCATCAGATTGAGCAACCACAGGGAACCCTCAAAGAACTGTACAAAGCATCAGGTACAAAATCACTTTATACAAGTTCACTTATTACTAGATGTAAACAGAAGTGGGAGTAGAGATTGACAACCACTATGATCAGAATATCGCAACTATAATACTGCCCACTATGTACAAGAATATAACTACTATAATACTGCCTCCGATGTACAAGAATATAACTACTATAATACTGCCCCTATGTACAAGAATATAACTACTAAAATACTGCCTCCTATGTACAAGAATATAACTACTATAATACTGCCCCCTATGTACAAGAATATAACTACTATAATACTGCCCCCTATGTACAAGAATATAACTACTATAATACTGCCCGCTATGTACAAGAATATAACTACTATAACACTGCCCCTATGTACAAGAATATAACTACTATAACACTGCCCCTATGTACAAGAATATAACTACTATAATACTGCCCGCTATGTACAAGAATATAACTACTATAACACTGCCCCTATGTACAAGAATATAACTACTATAATACTGCCCCCTATGTACAAGAATATAACTACTATAATACTGCCCGCTATGTACAAGAATATAACTACTATAATACTGCTTCCTATGTACAAGAATATAACTACTACAATACTGCCCCCTATGTACAAGAATATAACTACTATAATACTGCCCCCTATGTACAAGAATATAACTACTATAATACTGCCTCCTATGTACAACGATCTATAACTACTATAATACTGCCCCCTATGTACAAGAATATAACTACTATAATACTGCCCCCTATGTACAAGAATATAACTACTATAATACTGCCTCCTATGTACAACGATATATAACTACTATAATACTGCTCCCTATGTACAAGAATATAACTACTATAATACTGCCTCCTATGTACAAGAATATAACTACTATAATACTGCTCCCTATGTACAAGAATATAACTACTATAATACTGCCCCTATGTACAAGAATATAACTACTATAATACTGCTCCTATGTACAAGAATATAACTACTATAATACTGCCCTATATGTACAAGAATATAACTACTATAATACTGCCCTCTATGTGCAGGAATATAGCTACTATAATACTGCTCCTATCTACAAGAATATAACTACTGTAATACTGCCCTCCTATGTACAAGAATATAACTACTATAATACTGCCCTCCTATGTACAAGAATATATCTACTATAATACTGACCCCTATGTACAAGAATATAACTACTATAATACTGCCCCCTATGTACAAGAATATATCTACTATAATACTGCCTCCTATGTACAAGAATATAACTCCTATAATACTGCCTCCTATGTACAAGAATATAACTACTATAATAATGCACCCTATGTACAAGAATATAACTACTATAATACTGCTCCTATGGACAAGAATATAACTACTATAATACTGCTCCCTATGTACAAGAATATAACTACTATCATACTGCCCCCTATGTACAAGAATATAACTACTATAATACTGCTCCTATGTACAAGAATATAACTACTATAATACTGCCCCCTATGTACAAGAATATAACTACTATAATTCTGCCCCCTATGTACAAGAATATAACTACTATAATACTGCTCTCTATGTACAAGAATATAACTACTATAATACTGCTCCTTTGTTCAAGAATATAACTACTATAATACTGCCCCCTATGTACAAGAATATAACTACTATAATACTGCCCCCTATGTACAAGAATATAACTACTATAATACTGCCCCCTATGTACAAGAATATAACTACTATAATACTGCCCCCTATGTACAAGAATATAACTACTATAATACTGCTCCTATGTACAAGAATATAACTACTATAATACTGCCCCCTATGTACAAGAATATAACTACTATAATACTGCTCCTATGTACAAGAATATAACTACTATAATACTGCCCCCTATGTACAAGAATATAACTACTATAATACTGCCCCCTATGTACAAGAATATAACTACTATAATACTGCCCTCTATGTACAAGAATATAACTACTATAATACTGCCCCCTATGTACAAGAATATAACTACAATAATACTGCTCCTATATGCAATGCATTTGTAAGGCTTTCAGACTCTCTCACCTTCTTTCACATCTTATATTGTATTGCCATAAGTATGCACACCCCTTGACTTAGTACTTAGTTGAAGCCCCTTCGGCAGTGATTCCAGCCTCGAGTCTTCTTGGTTATGATGCCACAAGATTGGCAGCCATGGACTTGTGTATTTTCTACCCTCTGTCAGGTTGGATGGGGGCTGGCTGTGGACAGCCATGGTCAGGTCTCTCCAGAGATGTCCCATTGTGTACAGAGCTCTGTCTGCTCCCCTTAAAGGAGATGTCCCGCGGCAGCAAGTGGGGTTATACACTTCTGTATGGCCATATTAATGCACTTTGTAATGTACATTGTGCATTAATTATGAGCCATACAGAAGTTATAAAAAGTTTTTCACTTACCTGCTCCGCTGCTGGCGTCCTCGTCTCCATGGTTGCCGTCTAATTTTCGCTGTCTAAAATGGTCGAATGGCCAAATTAGACGCGCTTGCGCAGTCCGGGTCTTCTTATCTTCTCAATGGGGCTCCGTGTAGCTCCGCCCCGTCACGTGCCGATTCCAGCCAATCAGGAGGCTGGAATCGGCAATGGACCGCACAGAAGAGCTGCGGTCCACGGAGGAAGAAGATCCCGGCGGCCATCTTCAACCGGTAAGTATAGAAGTCACCGGAGCGCGGGGATTCAGGTAAGCGCTGAGCGGGTTTTTTTTTAAGTCCCTGCATCGGGGTTGTCTCGCGCCGAACGGGGGGGGGGGGGGGGGGGGTTGAAAAAAAAAAAAAAAAAGTTTCGGCGCGGGACAACCCCTTTAAGGACATTCACAGAGTGGTCCCTAAGCCCCTCCTGTGTTGTCTTGGCTGTGTGCTTAGGGTCCTTGTCTTGCTGAAAGTGAACTTTCTGCCTGGTCTCAAATTGCATGCGCTCTGGATCAGGTGTTTATTATCTCTGTAGTTTTCTCTATTCAGCTTTCCATTCTCTCTGACCAGTCTCCCCTCCCCCAGCATGATGCTCCACCACCAGGCTTCACAGTAGTAATGGTATAGGGCAGGTGATGAGCGGCGCCTGGTTTCCAGCTACCCTGATCGGTCTCCCCTTCCCCAGCCTGATGATCCACCAACAGGCTTCCCTGTAGGCATGGTATTGGGTAGGTGATGAGCGTTGCCTGGTTTCCATCCACCCTGACCAATCTCCCTGTCCCCTATAATGATGGTCCACCACCAGGCTTCACAGTAGGGATGGTATTCGGCAGGTGATGAGCGGCGCCTGGTTTCCACCCACCCTGACCGGTCTCCCCTCCCCATAATGATGCTCCACCACCAGGCTTCACAATAGGGATGGTATTCAGCAGGTGATGAGTGGCACCTGGTTGCCATCCCCCCTGACTGATCTCCCTGTCCCCCAGCATGATGTTCCACCACCAGGCTTCCCTGTAGGCATGGCATTGGGCATGTAAAGAGCGGCGCCCGGTTTCCATCCCCAATGACAAGTCTCCCCTCTCCCAGCATGACGCTTCCCCACCAGGTTGTACTGTAGGCATGGTAATGGGCAGGTGATGAGCTGCCCCTGGTTTCCATCCACCTTGACCAGTCTCCCTTCCCCCATAATGATGCTCCACCACCAGGCTTCACAGTAGGGCATGGTATTGGGCAGGTGATGAGCGGCGCCTGTATTATATTCACTCTGACCAGTCTCCCTGTCCCCCATAATGATTCTCCTCCACCAGGCTTCACTGTAGGGATGGTATTGGGCAGGTGATGAGCGGCACTTGGTTTCCATCCACTCTGATCGGTCTCCCCTCCCCCAGAATGATGTTCCACCACCAGGCTTCCCTATAGGCATGGTATTGGGTAGGTGATGAGCGGTGGCTGGTTTCCACCGACCCTGACCGGTCTCTTCTCCCCCAGCATGATGCTCCACTGCCAGGCTTCACTGTAGGTATGGTATTGGGCAGGTGATGAGCGGCACTTGGTTTCCATCCACTCTGATCGGTCTCCCCTCCCCCAGAATGATGTTCCACCACCAGGCTTCCCTATAGGCATGGTATTGGGTAGGTGATGAGCAGTGCCAGGTTTCCACCTACCCTGACCGGTCTCCCTTCCCCCAGCATGATGCTTCCCCACCAGGCTTCACAGCAGGGATATTATTGGGCAGGTGATGAGTGGCGCCTGGTTTCCATCCACCCTAATCAGTCTCACCCCCCCCCCCTCCCAGCATGATGTTCCACCACCAGGCTTCACTGTAGGCATGGTATTCGGCAGGTGATGAGCAGTGCCTGATTTCCACCCACCCTGACCGGTCTCCCCTTCCCCAGCATAATTCTCCACCGCCAGGCTTCACTGTAGGGATGGTATTGGGCAGGTGATGAGCGGCACCTGGTTTCCATTCACTATGACCGGTTTCCACTTCCCCAGCATGATGCTCTACCCCCAGGCTTCACTGTAGGGATGGTATTGGGCCAAACATGAGCGGCGCCTGGTTTCTTCCAAACAGCACGCTTAGAGGCCAAAAAGTTCCATCTTGGTGTCCTTAGAGCAGAGAATCCTGTTTTTCGCAGTCTGAGGGTCCTTCAGGGTCTTTTTGGTAACTCCAGGCAGCTTCCATGTGTCTTATTGAGGAGGCTTCTCTCGGTCCGCTCTGCCATAAAGCCTGATTGGTGGAGGCTGCAGTGATGGTCGACCTTCTGGAAGTTTCTCCCATCTGCACACAGGATCTTTGGAGCTCAGCCAGAGGGACCACTGGGCTCTTGGTCTCCTCTCTTACAAGACCCTTCTTTCCCTTAGTCTGGTGGGTCAGCGGCTTTAGGAAGAGCCCTGGTTGTTCTTTTATGTAAGTATTATGGGGGCCGCTGGTCTCTTGGTCTCCTCTCTTACTGTGGCCCTTCTCCCCCTTAGTCTGGTGGGTCATGGCTTTAGGAAGAGTCCTGGTTGTTCTTCCATGTAAGTATTATGGGGGCTGCTGGGTTCTTGGGAACTTTCAGGGCAGCAGAAATGTTTTTGTAGCTCCCTCAGATCTGAACCTCCACACAATCCTGTCTCTGAGCTCTACAGGCAGTTCTTCCCTCGTCATGGCTTGGTTTTGGCTCTGATATGCATTGTGAGCGGTGAGACTTTATATAGACAGGGGAGTCTTTTATGTCAAATCATCTGAATTTACCCCAGGTGACTCCAATCAAGGTGTAGAAACATCTCAGAAATGATGAAGACAACTGGGAGCCCGAGAACTACAAGCGTCAGACCAAGGGGTGTGAATACTTGTGTCACTGCAAAATGCTAGTTTTTCATGAAAAAAAAATGTACAAAGATTTCTCCTGCCCTGTTGTCACTTTGTCATTATGGGGCACTGAGTGCAGAATGATGGGGGCCACAGGACCACGGCATAACAAGAGGTAAGCAAAGTGAGTGGGTGTGAGGACTCTCCCCATGCAGTGTAAGCTGGAGGTGAAAGCTACGCTGCTCTTATCTTGCGATTCTTAACTACTTTGTCGCAATCATGGCGGTGCGAAGTTTACTTTAGACTGACGTATGAAATGCCGATCTAAGGCCGGATTCACACGAGCGCAAGCGTATTTACGGCGTGTTTTTTTGCATTAGGCGCTATGTAATTGCGCACACAACTGTGTTTTTTTTTACTGTACTTCTGAGCGTGCAAATTGTGCGCATTTGCGTGCACGAAAAAAACCCGCAGCCACGGTCCTGTGCATTGAAATGGCTAAAGAGTCTAATTAGTTTCATATGCTCCATTTCTCTGCGCAGGAAAATAGAAAATGCTGCATATTTTTTTGCACGATGGAGTCGGACACGTGAGATACGCGCTTGTGAACAAACCTGTAGAAGTCAATGGGTTCTATTCTCTGTGTATCGCGTGCGCAAATTTTTCATGTGCAAATATGTCCGTGTGAATAGGCCTTACGTAAATATGAGCCAGTGAACTGTACAGACCTGCCAGCAGGGGGCGGTATAAATGTCATGGTGATGATCTCCATAAGACCCGTCTATAGGTTCAGTGCAGAATATGACATGTTCTGGTCACACAGGGGGCCCCTATGGAGCTGTCGGCGTGGACCTCGCCTTTGAAAAGATGTTGTGCAAGATATTCGGTGAAGACTTCATCCACACCTTCAAGGTGAAGCGTCCCGCCGCCTGGGTGGATCTGATGATCGCATTTGAGGCTCGGAAAAGAACTGCAGCTCCGCAGAGGTCCAACCACCTGAACATCTCCCTGCCATTCTCCTTCATAGACTTCTACAGGAGGCACACCAGGCAGAACGTGGAGACCGCCCTACGGAAGAGCAGGTGAGGGGTGGGAGTGGGGCATCATATAGATGAACATGACGTAATAGTCTGAGAGGGTTCCAGCCCAGCAGGACTGCATAACACCGCATTTCGGTATTATCTTCTTAAAGTGACAGCAGCTAAGCGTTCACTGGAACCCCAAATGCTATTTACAATATACGGCATAACACATCGCTCTGGGCTTCTCTAAGATGAGGGCAGCAAGGCACGTGTCACCTCAGGACTCCCCATATATGCCCGATCCGGCTAGAATTTAGCAACTCACTTCCCAATAGTTCAGATGAATGGACATTCAGGGGTGCGACTCTAGTTTCAGGTTCTCTCACTAGACTGGCAGCTGCTGGGATTCCACATCCAGCCTCCTTCTGCCCATGTGGTGTGGAGGCTGGTTGGCTAGGCACACTTACAGACCGCACATTCCACATACATTTACACCACCCCGACTGCATTTCAGCACACAGTAAATGTATGGAAGCCTTCATTCATATATGTGCTTCTCGCGACTTATATGGGTAGAGTGCGCTCAGGACTCCTCCTCTCCATGACGCAGTCCGAAGAACCACTTCCCGATCTGAAGGTCCTGCAGGTTCAGCTCCTTTTCTCTCACAGGGTATTGGGCTTGATAAGAGTCGGCAGCATACTGTCATGGCGGCCTTTGGACAGTGCTGTCAGCAATCAGCTTGCAACTCTCGGCAGCAGTAGACGGAGAGCACTCAAGGACACTTTCCTGGTAGTTGCAGCATCTCACGGCTCATTTTACATGCAGGCAACTCACTTGTACCGGCTGCAACGCAGTTGTCTGACATGCAACACTATTAAAGCTGTGTTACACTACTTGCGGGGTAGATGAGGCTTCTTCATGGCCTGCACCTCTTCAAGGATGCAGTGCACGGCCTCTGCCACTTTAATAGGTCTAATAACTATGTATAGATATATCAGGGGTCAGTACAGAGATCTCTCCCATCATCTATTAATACCCAGGACTGTAACAAGGGGGCGCTCTAATAACTATGTATCATATATCAGGGGTCAGTACAGAGATCTCTCCAGTCATCTATTATACCAAGGACTGTAACAAGGGGGCGCTCTAATAACTATGTATAATATATCAGGGGTCAGTACAGAGATCTCTCCAGTCATCTATTATACCCAGGACTGTAACAAGGGGGTGCTCTAATAAGTATGTACAGATATATAAGGGGTCAGTACAGAGATTTCTCCCATCATCTATTATACCCAGGATTGTAACAAGGGGGCACTCTAATAACTATGTGTAGATATATCAGGGGACAATACAGAGATCTCTCCCATCATCTATTATACCCAGGACTGTAACAAGGGGCCGCTCTAATAACTACGTATAATATATCAGGGGTCAGCACAGAGATCTCTCCCATCATCTATTATACCCAGGACTGTAACAAGGGGGCGCTCTAATAACTACGTATAATATATCAAAGGTCAGTACCGAGATCTCTCCCATCATCTATTATACCCAGGACTGTAACAAGGGGGCGCTCTAATAACTACGTATAATATATCAAAGGTCAGTACCGAGATCTCTCCCATCATCTATTATACCCAGGACTGTAACAAGGGGGCGCTCTAATAACTATGTATAGATATATCAGGGGTCAGTACAGAGATCCCTCCCATCATCTATTATACCCAGGACTGTAACAAGGGGGCGCTCTAATAACTATGTATAGATATATCAGGGGACAGTACAGAGATCCCTCCCATCATCTATTATACCCAGGACTGTAACAAGGGGGCGCTCTAATAACTATGTATAGATATATCAGGGGACAGTACAGAAATCTCTCCCATCATCTACTGTACCCTGAACTGTAACAAAGGGGTGTGCTAATAACTATGTATAATATATCAGGGGACAATACAGAGATTTCTCCCATCATCTATTATACCCAGGACTGTAACAAGGGGGCGCTCTAATAACTATGTATAGATACATCAGGGGGACAATACAGAG
Source organism: Eleutherodactylus coqui (assembly GCF_035609145.1). Lineage (NCBI taxonomy): Eukaryota > Metazoa > Chordata > Amphibia > Anura > Eleutherodactylidae > Eleutherodactylus > Eleutherodactylus coqui. The sequence goes on from NC_089843.1 coordinate 14,171,854, forward strand.
ATCTCTCCCATCATCTACTGTACCCTGGACTGTAACAAAGGGATGTGCTAATAACTATGTATAATATATCAGGGGACAATACAGAGATCTCTCCTTTCATCTGTTATACCCAGGACTCTAACAAGGGGGCGCTCTAATAACTATGTATAATATATATCAGGGGACAGTACAGAGATCTCTCCCATCATCTATTATACCCAGGACTGTAACAAGGGGGCTCTCTAATAACTATGTATAGATATGTCAGGGGACAGTACAGAGATCTCTCCCATCATCTATTATACCCAGAACTGTAACAAGGGGGGCGCTCTAATAACTATGTGTAGATATATTAGGGGTCAGTACAGAGATTTCTCCCATCATCTATTATACCCAGGACTGTAACAAGGGGGCGCTCTAATAACTATGTATAATATATCAGGGGAAAATACAGAGATCTCTCCCATCATCTATTATACCCAGGACTGTAACAAGGGGGCAATCTAATAACTATGTATAGATATATCAGGGGTCAGTACAGAGATCTCTCCCATCATCTATTATACCCAGGACTGTAACAAGGGGGCACTCTAATAACTATGTATAGATATATCAGGGGTCAGTACAGAGATCTCTCCCATCATCTATAATACCCAGGACTGTAACAAGGGGGCACTCTAATAACTATGTATAGATATATCAGGGGTCAGTACAGAGATCTCTCCCATCATCTATTTATACCCAGGACTAACAAGGGGGCGCTCTAATAACTATGTATGGATATATCAGGGGACAATACAGAGATCTCTCCCATCATCTATTTATATCTAGGACTCTGCATCTAGAGGATAGAAGGTTTCTACACAACATAGAAGGGGGTTCTTTACTGTAAGAGCAGTGAGACTACGGAACTCTCTCCTGAGGATGTGGTGATGGTGAACTCAATAAAAGAGTATAAGACGGGCCTGAACGCATTTCTTGAGCGTTACCATATTACATATTATATCACTGATTACTTCAGAAGGGTCGGGGATTATTCCATTTGCCAGCTTGGAGTTGGGAAGAAATTTGTTTCCCTTAAATAAGGGGAAAATTGGCTTCTATCTCAGGGCTCAGTCAGACAAGCATCTATGTGCGCAAAAAAAGTGTGCTGCATGGATCTGCAAAATGCACCTTTCTGAAGCTCCGTGCCATTGCATTCAATGGGGCCAGCGCTACTGCAGCCCCATTGAAGGCAATGGAATGCAAGCAACCCCTGCAGAGATTTTTTGGGAAGAGCTTGAACTATGAGCCCTTCCCAGAAAATCATCCCTAGCTGCTGGAAAAAAATATATATATATCACCTCTCTGCTGCAGTGCAGCTCTGGCGCGTCTTCTCCCCGGCACTGTTCTGCAGCCCTTCCCCGAAAATCACTGCGAGGGTTGCCTGCATCCTATTGCTCTGTCGGGTGGCAGCAGTACATAGGTGTGCACAAAAATTGCTCGTCTGACTTTGGCCTCATTGGGGTTTTTTGCCTTCCTCTGGATCAACATTGGCGGGTAATGGGCTGAACTGGATGGACATGTGTCCTTTTTTGGCCTTACATGCTATGTTACTATGTAGCTTCTGAGGCCTCCCTTTATAAACCCTCAGCTAATCAGCACAGAGATTAAGGTTTTGGGTAGCCATGCATCAGAGCAGAGCTCAATTAACCCCGGCCGGTGGGGCACTTTTTTGTTTTTTCATCTTCTTTATTTCGTCCCCACATTTTAGGGTACGCAGGACATTTGAATTGCTTTTTGTGGATGCAGTGATACAAAAAAATGTTCAACTTTTTATTTTTTTATAACTTAAATAAAACTTTTTTCTATTTATGTTAACATTCCTTATTAGTCCCCGGAGGGAGCTTGAATTATCAATTGTTTGATCGCTCACACAGTATACTGCAATACTATAGCATTTCATTGTACTGTATTCTGGCTGTCTGTCAAGGTGTACCCTAGGACTTTAGAAGGCTCCCGGCTGCCATGACAACCGAGCGGCACCCCTCATCGCACTCCGTTGGGCCTCTTGGGACGCCGAATGCTGATCAGGGTGTAAAAAATGTGGCTGTTATCGAAAAGAAAACTGAAGGCTTTCAGTCCTCAAAAAAACTAACCCTCGTACACCGCCATTAAGGGACAAAGAGTAATGGCAGCCAGGAGATGGCGACACTGAGCAAACTTTTTAACTAATATTTTATTTTTTAAAACTCTTGCAACAAAAATAATTGTAACTGTAATCGCTGCGACCGGCAGAGCGAGGAGATCCTGTCGCCTCTGCTGCACCCCAAATGGTAAAGTTGCATTCTTTTTCTATTTCACCCAAGTTAGAATTTCTTACCGTTTTTCCGCATATTCTGAGGTGAGGTAAATGGTAGCGCTGGGAATGCAAGCACATGATCAGCTGTCAGACACGGCTGACCCCCGCAGCTCACGGACCGTCTGGGAATAGTGAACGATGGGAAGGGGTTACGTCACAGCACCTACCTGGAAGGTCTGTACACGTATGTACAATTCTAAGCATGTAGAAGCGTCTCAGGTGGGTTAACCCTTTACAGCCTACATTCAGCGGAGACTCCGTGGGGCTTATGTACTATTCAAACTATGACAGTTTCTGGTGCAGATTACCCCAGAGGACCGCCTGACGTGTTTACGCCTCGTTCATCATGGGTTGTAAATACTTTTGAGCAGGTTTTTCGATTTTTCTGAAAAAGGGGTTTAGCCTAAATCGCACCAAAAATTGCATCAGATTGGTGTGAATTGCACCAAAATTATGGCGCAATTTTGGACATAAACTAAGCCACATAATAGGTGTCTACATGTAGACAGGAGAGTCCTGAGAGTCTGAAGCTTTATGACTAGAGATGAGCGAGCACGCTCGGATAAGTCAGTTACTCGAGCGAGCCTCGCTCTTCTCGAGTAACTACATTCTTGTCCGAGCGTGCTCGGGGGGACGGCGGGGGATTGCGTGGGGTGGGGGTGGGGTTACCGGGGGAGAGAGTGAGAGTGATGGTGCTGCCTGGCACACGGGTCATACAGACCGTCCCTAGCCCATCTACTGGGGACAGCCATTAGTTCCTACATGAGTCACCTACACCACATGACAATGAACCTGCAAAGAAGCCGCAGAGCCGACGCTGGGCTCCTCAAAAAACTCATCCAGTTAACTTTTTTTTAAATATGTCCCTATAATGCCACCATATACCCTAAAAGTGATACTGCAATATACCCCAAAAGTTGTACTGCCATATACCCTAAAAGTGATACTGCCATATACCCCAAAAGTGATACTGCCATATCCCCTAAAAGTGATACCGCCATATCCCCTAAAAGTGATACCGCCATATCCCCTAAAAGTGATACCGCCATATCCCCTAAAAGTGATACCGCCATATACCCTAAAAGTGATACTGCCATATACCCCAAAAGTGATACTGCCATATCACCTAAAAGTGATACTGCCATATCACCTAAAAGTGATAATGCCATATCCCCTAAAAGTGATACCGCCATATCCCCTAAAAGTGATACTGCCATATACCCTAAAAGTGATACTGCCATATACCCTAAAAGTGATACTGCCATATACCCTAAAAGTGATACTGCCATATACCCTAAAAGTGATACTGCCATATACCCCAAAAGTGATACTGCCATATCACCTAAAACTGATAATGCCATATACCCTAAAAGTGAGACCGCCATATACCCTAATAGTGAGACCGCCATATACCCCAAAATTGATACTGCCATATACCCCAAAAGTGATACTGCCATATACCCCAAAAGTGATACTGCCATATACCCCAAAAGTGGAAGTATCACTTTTAGGGTATATGACAGTATCACTTTTGGGGTATATGGCAGTATCACTTTTGGGGTATATGGCAGTATCACTTTTAGGGTATATGACAGTATCATATACCGGAAAAGGGATACCGCCATATCCCCTAAAAGTGATACCGCCATATCCCCTAAAAGTGATACCGCCATATACCCTAAAAGTGATACTGCCATATACCCTAAAAGTGATACTGCCATATACCCTAAAAGTGAGACCGACATATACCCTAAAAGTGATATTGCTATATACCCTAAAAGTGAGACCGCCATATACCCTAAAAGTGAGACCGCCATATACCCCAAAAGTGATACCACCATATACCCCAAAAGTGATACCGCCATATACCCTAAAAGTGATACCGCCATATTCCCTAAAAAGTGATACCGCCATATTCCCTAAAAGTGATACCGCCATATACCCTAAAAGTGAGACTGACATATACCCTAAAAGTGATACCACCATATACCCCAAAAGTGATACCGCCATATTCCTTAAAAGTGATACCGCCATATACCCTAAAAGTGATACTGCCATATACCCTAAAGTGATACTGCCATATACTCTAAAAGTGATACCGCCATATACCCTAAAAGTGATACCGCCATATACCCTAAAAGTGATACTGCCATATACCCTAAAAGTGATACTGCCATATACCCTAAAAGTGATACTGCCATATACCCTAAAAGTGATACTGCCATATACTCTAAAAGTGATACTGCCATATACCCCAAAATTGATACTGCCATATACCCCAAAAGTGATACTGCCATATACCCCAAAAGTGGCAGTATCACGTTTAGGGTATATGGCAGTATCACTTTTGGGGTATATGGCAGTATCACTTTTAGGGTATATTTACAGTATCATATCCCCTAAAAGTGATACTGCCATATACCCCAAAAGTGATACCGCCATATACCCCAAAAGTGATACCGCCATATTCCCTAAAAGTGAGACCGCCATATTCCCTAAAAGTGAGACCACCATATACCCCAAAAGTGATACCGCCATACACCCTAAAAGTGAGACTGACATATACCCTAAAAGTGAGACTGCCATATACCCCAAAAGTGATACCGCCATATACCCCAAAAGTGATACCGCCATATACCCCAAAAGTGATACCGCCATATACCCCAAAAGTGATACCGCCATATTCCCTAAAAGTGAGACCGCCATATTCCCTAAAAGTGAGACCACCATATACCCCAAAAGTGATACCGCCATACACCCTAAAAGTGAGACTGACATATACCCTAAAAGTGAGACTGCCATATACCCCAAAAGTGATACCGCCATATACCCCAAAAGTGATACCGCCATATACCCCAAAAGTGATACCGCCATATACCCCAAAAGTGATACCGCCATATTCCCTAAAAGTGAGACAGCCATATTCCCTAAAAGTGAGACCACCATATACCCCAAAAGTGATACCGCCATACACCCTAAAAGTGAGACCGACATATACCCTAAAAGTGAGACCGCCATATACCCTAAAAGTGAGACTGCCATATACCCCAAAAGTGATACTGCCATATACGCTAAAAGTGATACTGCCATATACCCTAAAAGTGAGACTACCATATACCCCAAAAGTGAGACCACCATATACCTCAAAAGTGAGACTACCATATACCCGCTCGCATCCACTGATGTCAATAGGGCCGTCCACACGGAATCCATGCCAAAATAGAGCATGCTACGATTTTTCTTCCACTCGCAGGATGCGAAATTCGTATCCGTGAGTGTGAACGAAATTCAAAAACCCATGCCTTTCATTACCCTCGTATTACTGTGGATCTCGCAATTAAACCCCATTCATGTGAGACCCCCATAATGTGGATTCACACTGAAACTGATCCACGGAGAACTAGTCGCGTGATTTTATGCTCCGGGTCACGAGGAAGCGCCAATCCTAAGAAGGCCGGGGGCTCTAATATGGGGGTCATTCAGTGCCATGGCCATATGGTGCTCAGTGTCCTCCAGAGCCAGCGCACATTTAGCAGCGCCATACATTGCCCCACATACTGCTACTACAAGTGATGATAGGACTGCGCCCCAATACCTGCCCCATGCATAAATACACCGCCATCCCCTGCCTGATCATCGGTACCGTACTATGTAGACTTTCTCTGCGCTCCAGCACCCCTTATATCCTCATCTCCCTTTTTAGGTCAGTTACACACGAGTACAATTGGAGTGTCTTTGTTGCCGGCGGCTCCGATGACCCGTACTGACTGCATTATGGGGATTCTGCTGTGAGAAGTCGGCCTCGTTCCCAGCGTGTCCCCAGCACAAAGCCTTGTCTGTCTCCTGGACGCCTCGTTCATGGGAGGCTCTGGGAACACTGCTTCCCTGCTATTCCTCTTCCACCCTGCAGGTGTCACTGTTGTTGCTCCAGCAGGTAACAAGCTGCATCCTGGTGGTGGTGACACCTACTGGTCACTCGTGGGACATTAACAGTGGAGCGTCTGTCTTGTACCTGTCAGACATGAACCCCTCCGACTAATAGCAGAAAGTCGGAATCTGTTCTGCAGCAATAAACCTTCATGTGCCGATCTCTGAGCCGCGCGGTCGGTGACCATAAGCCGCACGTAACCGGCGACTAACGTGCTGGAACAGCGCAGCGCGTGGCGGAGGGAAACAGGCTGCAGTTGTCAATGGGCTGATTTACTAATCCTGTCCAATTATTAGACACTAAGGGGTTGTCCAGGGTTAGAAGAACATGGCTGCTTTCTTCCAAACACAGCGCCACTCCTGTCCGTGGGTTGTGTGTGGTATTGCAGATCAACTCCATTGAAGTGAATGGGAATGGAGCTGCAATACCACACACAACCCACGGACAAGAGTGGCGCTGTGTTTGGAAGAAAGCAGCCGTGTTCTTCTAACCTGGACATCCCCTTTAATGCTCGCTCATATCTGTCTTAGAGCTTTCCATTCCTTTTATTCCATTTTAGAAGCAGAAAAACAGAATTAAACATTTTCTGGTTTCACCTCCGTCCATTTTTGATGAGCTTTTAAAAATAGAACTGTATGCTTTCAGTCCGCATAACCCCCCCCCCCCCCCCCCCCTCCCCCCTTACCCCCTACCCCCTTACCCCTAGAACGACAGCGGAGGAAGGAGACATTCTTTTTAACTGATAAATTTTTTCATCTAATGTGACAAACATATCTGTATAAACTGAAAGCGTCGGGCCGGCAGAGCGAGGAGATCCATCCCCCCGTAACGCACCGCGCCACAAATGCCCAAATTACTTTCTTTCCCATTTCACCCAAGTTAGAAATGTTTACAAGTTTCCAGCACATTATATGGCAGTACTGAGAACTACAGCCCGTCCCGCAGACAACAAGCCCCACGTGGGGGCGCCACCGGCAAACACAACACTTAGCAGTTTTTGAAAGTGAGGAGAAAAAACAAAATGCAAAAAACTAAAAATGTCCGTGTCCTCTAGGGGTTAATAGTAAATCTGCCCCAGGGCGTGTGATTGTAACATGGGCACGTCATTGGCATCGGGGGGTTTCTGTCACTCTTATGGGGGCACTCTGTATATCACTGTCATAGTAGCACCGTGGTCGTCACTGTTATGGGGGCACTGTAGTGGTCACTGTTGTACGGGCACTGTGGAGGTCACTGTTGTAGGGGCACTGTGGTGGTCACTGTTGTAGGGGCACTGTGGAGGTCACTGTTGTAGGGGCACTGTGGAGGTCACTGTTGTGGGGGCACTGTGGAGGTCACTGTTGTGGGGGCACTGTGGAGGTCACTGTTGTAGGGGCACTGTGGTGGTCACTGTTGTAGGGGCACTGTGGTGGTCACTGTTGTAGGGGCACTGTGGAGGTCACTGTTGTAGGGGCACTGTGGTGGTCACTGTTGTAGGGGCACTGTGGTGGTCACTGTTGTAGGGGCACTGTGGTGGTCACTGTTGTAGGGGCACTGTGGAGGTCACTGTTGTAGGGGCACTGTGGTGGTCACTGTTGTGTGCGCACTGTGTTGGTCACTGTTATGGGAGCACTGTGGAGATCACTGTTATGGGGGCACTGTGGAGGTCACTGTTATGGGGGCACTGTGGAGGTCACTGTTATGGGAGCACTGTGGAGATCACTGTTATGGGGGCACTGTGGAGGTCACTGTTATGGGGGCACTGTGGAGGTCACTGTTATGGGGGCACTGTGGAGATCACTGTTATGGGGCACTGTGGAGGTCAATGTTACAGAGGCACTGTGGTGGTCACTGTTGTGGGGGCAGTTTGGTGGTCACTGTTATGGAGTCACTGTGGTGGTTACTATTATGGAGGCACTGTGGTGGTCAATATTATGGAGGCACTGTGGTGGTCACTGTTGTGGGGGCACAGTGGTGGTCACTGTTATAGGGGCGCTGTGGTGGTCACTGTTATAGGGGCGCTGTGGAGGTCAGTGTTGTGGGGGCACAGTGGTGGTCACTGTTGTGGGGGCACTGGTGGTCACTGTTATGAGGGCACTGTAGGGGTCACTGTTATAGGGGCACTGTGGTGGTTTGTGGCGGCACTGTGGTGGTCATTGTTGTGGGGGCACTGTGGAGGTCACTGTTGTGGGGGCACTGTGGTGGTCACTGTTGTGGGGGCACTGTGGTGGTCACTGTTGTGGGGGCACTGTGGTGGTCACTGTTATGGGGGCACTGTGGTGGTCACTGTTATGGGGGGACTGTGGGGGTCACTGTTGTGGGGGCACTGTCAGGGTCACTGTTGTGGGGGCACTGTGGTGGTCACTGTTGTGGGGGCACTGTGGTGGTCACTGTTGTGGGGGCACTGTGGTGGTCACTGTTGTGGGGGCACTGTGGTGGTCACTGTTGTGGGGGCACTGTGGTGGTCACTGTTGTGGGGGCACTGTCAGGGTCACTGTTGTGGGGGCACTGTCAGGGTCACTGTTGTGGGGGCACTGTCAGGGTCACTGTTGTGGGGGCACTGTCAGAGTCACTGTTGTGGGGGCACTGTGGAGGTCAATGTTGTGGGGGCACTGTGGGGGTCACTGTTATGGGGGCACTGTTGGGGTCACTGTTATAGGGGCACTGTGGAGGTCACTGTGGGGGTCACTGTTATGGGGGCACTGTTGGGGTCACTGCTATAGGGGCACTGTGGTGGTCACTGTTATGGGGGCGCTGTGGAGGTCACTATTGTGGGGGCACAGTGGTGGTCACTGTTGTGGGGGCACAGTGGAGGTCACTGTTGTGGGGGCACTGTGGTGGTCACTGTTGTGGTCACTGTTGTGGGGGCACTGTGGTGGTCACTGTTATGAGGGCACTGTAGGGGTCACTGTTATAGGGGCGCTGTGGTGGTCACTGTTATGAGGGCACTGTAGGGGTCACTGTTGTGGGGGCACTGTGGAGGTCACTGTTGTGGGGGCACTGTGGTGGTCACTGTTGTGGGGGCACTGTGGTGGTCACTGTTGTGGGGGCACTGTGGTGGTCACTGTTATGGGGGCACTGTGGTGGTCACTGTTATGGGGGGACTGTGGGGGTCACTGTTGTGGGGGCACTGTCAGGGTCACTGTTGTGGGGGCACTGTGGTGGTCACTGTTGTGGGGGCACTGTGGTGGTCACTGTTGTGGGGGCACTGTGGTGGTCACTGTTGTGGGGGCACTGTGGTGGTCACTGTTGTGGGGGCACTGTGGTGGTCACTGTTGTGGGGGCACTGTGGTGGTCACTGTTGTGGGGGCACTGTCAGGGTCACTGTTGTGGGGGCACTGTCAGGGTCACTGTTGTGGGGGCACTGTCAGAGTCACTGTTGTGGGGGCACTGTGGAGGTCAATGTTGTGGGGGCACTGTGGGGGTCACTGTTATGGGGGCACTGTTGGGGTCACTGTTATAGGGGCACTGTGGTGGTCACTGTTATGGGGGCACTGTGGAGGTCACTGTGGGGGTCACTGTTATGGGGGCACTGTTGGGGGCACTGCTATAGGGGCACTGTGGTGGTCACTGTTATGGGGGCGCTGTGGAGGTCACTATTGTGGGGGCACAGTGGTGGTCACTGTTGTGGGGGCACAGTGGAGGTCACTGTTGTGGGGGCACTGTGGTGGTCACTGTTGTGGTCACTGTTGTGGGGGCACTGTGGTGGTCACTGTTATGAGGGCACTGTAGGGGTCACTGTTATAGGGGCGCTGTGGTGGTCACTGTTATGAGGGCACTGTAGGGGTCACTGTTGTGGGGGCACTGTAGGGGTCACTGTTATGGGGGCACTGTGGTGGTCACTGTTGTGGGGGCACTGTGGGGGCACTGTGGGGGTCACTGTTATGGGGGCACTGTTGGGGTCACTGTTATAGGGGCACTGTGGTGGTCACTGTTATGGGGGCACTGTGGAGGTCACTGTGGGGGTCACTGTTATGGGGGCACTGTTGGGGTCACTGCTATAGGGGCACTGTGGTGGTCACTGTTATGGGGGCACTGTGGTGGTCACTGTTATGGGGGCGCTGTGGAGGTCACTGTTGTGGGGGCACAGTGGTGGTCACTGTTGTGGGGGCACAGTGGTGGTCACTGTTGTGGGGGCACAGTGGTGGTCACTGTTGTGGGGGCACTGTTTTGGTCACTGTTGTGGGGGCAGTGTGGTGGTCACTATTATGGAGGCACTGTAGGGGTCACTGTTACGGGGGCACTGTGGTGGTCGCTGTTATGGGGGCACTGTAGGGGTCACTGTTGTGGGGGCACTGTGGGGGTCACTGTTGTGGGGGCACTGTGGTGGTCACTGTTATGGGGGCGCTGTGGAGGTCACTGTGGTGGTCACTATTATGGGGGCACTGCTATAGGTGCACTGTGGTGGTCACTGTTGTGGGGGCACTGTGGGGGTCACTGTTGGGGCACTGTGGGGGTCACTGTTGAGGCACTGTGGGGGTCACGGTTATGGGGGCACTGTAGTGGTCACTGTTGTGGGGGCACTGTGGAGGTCAATGTTGTGGAGGCACTGTGGTGGTCACTGTTGTGGGGGCACTGTAAGGGTCAATGTTGTGGGGGTGCTGTAGGGGTCACTGTTATGGGGACGCTGTGGAGGTCACTGTTATGGGGGCGCTGTGGAGGTCACTGTTATGGGGGCGCTGTGGAGGTCACTGTTATGGGGACACTGTGGTGGTCACTGTTGTGGGGGCACTGTAGGGGTCACTGTTGTGGGGGCACTGTAGGGGTCACTGTTGTGGGGGCACTGTAAGGGTCACTGTTGTGGGGACACTGTAGGGGTCACTGTTGTGGGGACACTGTGGTGGTCACTGTTGTGGGGACACTGTGGTGGTCACTGTTGTGTGGGCACTGTGGTGGTCACTGTTGTGGGGGCACTGTAGGGGTCACTGTTGTGGGGGCACTGTAGGGGTCACTGTTATAGGGGTACTGTGGTGGTCACTGTTGTGGGAGCACTGTAGGGGTCACTGTTGTGTGGGTACTGTGGTGGTCACTGTTGTGTGGGTACTGTGGTGGTCACTGTTGTGGGGGCACTGTGGTGGTCACTGTTGTGGGGGCACTGTGGTGGTCACTGTTGTGGGGGCACTGTGGTGGTCACTGTTGTGGGGGCATTGTGGTGGTCACTGTTGTGGGGGCACTGTGGTGGTCACTGTTGTGGGGGCATTGTGGTGGTCACTGTTGTGGGGGCATTGTGGTGGTCACTGTTGTGGGGGCACTGTGGTGGTCACTGTTGTGGGGGCACTGTGGTGGTCACCGGTGTGGGAGCACTGTTGTGGGGGCACTGTGGTGGTCACTGTTGTGGGGGCACTGTGGAGGTCACTGTTGTGGGGGCACTGTGGTGGTCACTGTTGTGGGGGCACTGTGGTGGTCACCGGTGTGGGGGCACTGTTGTGGGGGCACTGTGGTGGTCACTGTTGTGGGGGCACTGTGGAGGTCACTGTTGTGGGGGCAGTGTAAGTGTCAAGGTGGATTGAACTTGAATTGAACTAAATCAGATTAGACTGTGATTTATTGGACCAGGCTTCTGAAGAACCATGAGAAATAACTATGGGCTGTAGGATGCTGAATGCATGAAGTGTCGCCCCCTGCAGTTCTATAATAAGGGTGTAACCTCTGATGTTTCTCCCTCTCACAGTGTGAACTTCGTGAAGTGGTCGTCGCAGGGGATGCTCCGCATGTCGTCTGAAGCCATGAACGAGCTCTTCCAGCCCACCATCCAGCAGATCGTGCAGCACATCGGTATGACTCCACCCCCATAGCAGCAGTATGACTCATCCCCTGTGGCACCTGTATGATGCCTCCCTCTAGCACCTGTATGACTCCTCCCCTTAGCTCCTGTATGACTCCTCCCCTTAGCTCCTGTATGACTCCTTCCCTTAGCTCATGTATGACTCCTCCCCTTAGCTCCTGTATGACTCCTCCCCGTAGCTCATGTATGACTCCTCCCCGTAGCTCCTGTATGACTCCTCCCCGTAGCTCCTGTATGACTCCTCCCCGTAGCTCCTGTATGACTCCTCCCCGTAGCTCCTGTATGACTCCTCCCCCTAGCTCCTGTATGATTCCTCCTCGTAGCTCCTGTATGACTCCTCCCCCTAGCTCCCATATGACTCCTCCCCTAGCTCCCGTATGACTCCTCCCCTTAGCTCCTGTATGACTCCCCACCCCTAGCTCCTGTATGACTCCTGCCCCGTGGCTCCTGTATGACTCCTCCCCCGTGGCTCCTGTATGAATCCCCACCCCTTAGCTCCTGTATGACTCCTCTCCTGTAGCTCCTGTATGACTCCTCTCCTGTAGCTCCTGTATGAGTCCTCCCCTTAGCTCCTGTATGACTCCTCCCCTTAGCTCCTGTATGACTCCTCCCCCTAGCTCCTGTATGACTCCTCCCCTTAGCTCCTGTATGACTCCTCCCCTTAGCTCCTGTATGACTCCTCCCACTAGCTCCTGTATGACTCCTCCCACTAGCTCCTGTAGGACTCCTCCCCTAGCTTCTGTAGGACTCCTCCCCTAGCTTCTGTAGGACTCCTCCCCCTAGCTCCTGTAGGACTCCTCCCCCTAGCTCCTGTAGGACTCCTCCCCCTCATAGCTCCTGTAGGACTCCTCCCGCTAGCTCCTGTAGGACTCCTCCCCCTAGCTCCTGTATGACTCCTCCCCCTAGCTCCTGTATGACTCCTCCCACTAGCTCCTGTATGACTCCTCCCCTAGCTTCTGTATGACTCCTCCCCCTAGCTCCTGTAGTACTCCTCCCCCTAGCTCCTGTAGGACTCCTCCCCCTAGCTCCTGTATGACTCCTCCCCCTAGCTCCTGTATGACTCCTCCTCCTCATAGCTCCTGTATGACTCCTCCTCCTCATAGCTCCTGTATGACTCCTCCCACTAGCTCCTGTATGACTCCTCCCCCTAGCTCCTGTATGACTCCTCCTTCTAGCTCCTGTAGGACTCCTCCTCCACGTAGCTCCTGTATGACTCCTCCCCCATGGCTCCTGTATGACTCCCATGCACTGCTCTGTTACAGTATGGTTTCAGCAGTGCAGCACTTTGTGCCTGTTACCTCTATGACTACAACCAGCAGCCATTTTGGTTGTCACCCAGCTTTCCCTGCACCAGATATAACTAATAAGACAAGAGCAGCACGTTGGGGTAATGTGCCCTTTAATAGATTGGCACGGGCACGGAGCGGCGGTCGTCTTCTGCTGCGCTGGTAGATTCATCAGCAGTGTAACAGATACGGATTATTTACCGCTTCAGTAATGCAGACGAGATGTCATTAATAATGTATCCCGGGAGCCAATGACAAGGGCGCAGCGTCTGCAGGATTGTGCGCGGCGCTCCGGATCCCCCGCACAGCTGCTGTTCTGCATTCATCAGACTCTGAAAATGGGATAAGAAGTCGCATCACCATCAATTTCACAGTTATGTCTGTTTTCTGGAAAGCTGGGTGTCAACCAATATGGCCCCCAGGGGTTATCAGCCAGCGGGGGCGTGGCTAAAGGCTCATGGGCCCTGGTGCACAATTCAGCTACCCCCCCCCCCTCTATTGCTCATCTCCATGTATGGTAGCATTGAGTACCTCTGAATAATGCAGTCATCATCTAACAGTCAGATATCAGCTCTACACAGTGATAGTGATCACAGTTCTGTTACCTCCAGTGACCCCTGTGATGTCTTCTCTGATTGGTGAACTCCGCTTTACCTCCTTTTTGTCTGAGCACAGATTGCCATTAGGACTGCTTTAGACCATAACTTGTCTCTAAACACTCCCTCCATGTTGTCGCTATTCTAATGCCCCTCTCAGTGACCCCCCCCCCCCCCCCCCATAGTGCTAGTGCCCCCTGCTGACAATTTGTCCCTTGCTGAATCCCCTTCAGCCCCCAAAGGTCCAGCACGCACCCACTAACCTTAAACACTCACGCTGGCGTAAAAAAGAACAGACATTTTTTGCACATGCATGTATTTACATAAAATTAGCTTTTTTTTTTTTTTTTTGCTGTTTGCACTAGCCTAGCTATGTCTCTAAAAAAGTGGGTGGAGCTTGCCAAAATGGGCGTGGCTGCCCCAGAATAATGGATGTATAATTTACTCTAGAAACTGGTGTAAATTATGCCAGAAATGTACGCTAAGTGGGACCTGATGTACATTTCTGAGAAGGCGCACGGTTCCAGATGTCCTTAACACATGAAGGGGCGTGTACCCTTTATTACTGGGCGCCATTATAAAATGTACTGAGCCCCGCATTGGATATGTCAGGCTCAATATATTTTTCCCAGTGTGTACAACCCAACTCCTCCCCCATCTCCTGTCGCTCATACAGTTCATTGGGAAGCAGGAGACATGGGAGAAGTCAGGAGTGCTGCACGCGCTGTGCGACCCATCAGACGGCGACATGACTAGGTGCTAAAGTTTATTCAGTGAACGCCGGAGTTTCGGGGTCTGGGTGTTCTAGCAATGACAGTCATGCTTGCCAATGTGGCAAAAAAAGGCTTTGAGTCCCTTGGGTTAGGGGCCTGATCACAACTGTGACCCCTATAGCTATGCCACTGCTAGACAAAATTATATGCCGCACCCTAGTCAAATATGAAGCACATACCTACAACTCTATGTCTATCGGTCTGCCCCTCTAGGTCTCTAGTATGGCCTTGTAAATGTGGCTATAGATATCGGGCTATCGGCTAAGAGGCTAGCATCTGAGACATCTTCCTCTTTCGAGAGATGTTCCTACAATGGATGCTTGAGAAGACCTAGGAGCGGCTTGCCAATAGAAGTACAAATGTCACAAACTTCCAAAAATTCTGAGCACATCCCATAGTGAAACCATGAGTAGGCCAAAAATAAAATTAGGCAGCAGGGTGACACATTTGGTGTCTGTTCCATCTTCTATTCCACAATTTTTAGAACTGGATTCTGGAACTGTGGGGGAATCAGGGAATCGCTGATCAGTACCCCCCACCCCCACCCCCATTCTTACCATCATGAGCTGAAGCTGGTTTCATCTTCTTGTAGGAGATCTCATCAACAAACCTGAGGTGAAGGGCATCAAGTACCTCTTCCTGGTGGGCGGCTTTGCAGAGTCTCCCATGTTGCAGAATGTCGTCCAGTTGGCTTTCAGTGAAGTGTGCCGGGTCATCATCCCTCAAGATGTTGGTCTGACAATACTCAAAGGAGCCGTCCTGTTTGGCCTCGACCCGACCATTGTGAGAGTGAGGCGCTCACCACTCACTTACGGGGTTGGCGTCCTTAACAAGTTTGTGGAAGGAAAACACCCAAAAGAGAAGCTCCTTGTGAAGGAAGATAAGAACTGGTGCACTGACATCTTCGATAAGTTTGTGTCTGTAGACCAATCGGTGGCTCTTGGAGACATCGTACAGAGGAGCTACTGCCCTGCCCGACTCGGCCAACGCAAAATCATCATCAACATTTATTGTTCCTCCAGTGATGACGTGGTGTACATCACCGATCCTGGCGTCAGGAAGTGTGGCACCATCAACCTAGACCTGCCAGACCTCAACGAGGCGAATGGCAAGATCCTTCGTCGGGAGATTAAGGCCAGCATGCAGTTTGGAGACACAGAAATCAAGGTCACAGCCATGGACGTCAAGACTTCAAAGATTGTCCGAGCTTCCATTGACTTCCTCTCCAACTGATGGAAGATCTCACATCTCACATGACCGTGAACTTACAGCACTTGACTATTGTTTATGTAGAGCCAGAATCCCAATAACCTTCACCGGAAACAGAAGAGGGATCAGGAGCATTTGTAAAGGTTGGCACAGTTTCATGTTTCTAGTAGAGGCTGCTACTTTTTGGTCAACCATGCGCCATATTTATAAAGCGCATGCAGGACCGGTGTCAACATGAGACTTTTTGTAACTCTGACCCAACATCTTTTGTTCAACCAACTTGTGGACGATTCTTACTTTATCATGGAGTTCCTACTCCTGGTCGATGAACATCTGGACAGACTCTGGTGCTCGGGAAGCTTTAGCTCTTCATAAAGTCAGAAAATATTTCTCAGAATTATTTATTTGTCTTAAAAAAAAAACAAAAAAAAAACATTTATACAAACCCCCAAAACTCCACAAAAATGGAAGCTAACGGTCATGTTTCCCGCAGCTGACGGCCTTTGGTATAATCAGGTGATGACTCTTTGTGAGATTGAGTTGCATTGGAAAGGGAACTTTACAGTGAACGAACGCAAAGTATGCGCTCCACCCATCCGCAGGCTAGCCGTATTGGCAACTTACTGGTTTTGTAAAGGCCCCCATACACATCAGACCACGGTTTGAACTTTCCACTGTCCGATGAGGAGAGACAGCGGTACCCCAAACCTTACGCTGCCTGAGGCGAAGTGTGTAAATTGTGCCCTCCCTTCGCTTTATAAGAAACACTAATTTTACAGACATTGAAAGTCACAAGATATTCAACACATTTAAACACTTTAGACTTGTCTGAAGTGACAGAGTAATGGTGTCATCCTTAGTGGCCCCAATAGTAGTAGTGACACTCTTAATGGCCCCTGTAGTAATAGTGACTGATGACTGAAGGAGCGGGACAGGGTCTCATAAAGAGCTTCTAGAGCCCTGCATGTCTCCTTCCAAAACAACTAGGAACCGGAATGGACACTTAGCCAAGAGCCTCCTTCCCCAAGGAGTACTGATGTGGTGACCTGGGGAAGGGCGGAGGCAACGGAGCCCGAGCAGACACCACCGCCAGTAAGCTGAATGCCACTTCTCAAGCGGTCCTGTCCATCTCCTGTAGAAGCCCTAGGCACTGCAATGGGAATGGGAATGGACTAGTTAACCTCATCGTGCGTTGTCAGTACAAAAGACAGGTGAGACCTTCATTGTGAGGGTGGGACTTGTGAAGGATTGGCTATGTTGAATTTTAAGGATCCTTTTCTCATCCCTGGAAGTAAGCTGCCGCCAGAGCTGTTACTACTGCCCCATGTATAACACTGTGATTCCAGGGGGCTTGTATGTGGGGGGTGCGGGGTTAAGCCAACAGCTAATGAAACTGTATGGGCACCATGAATCCTCCTTGCATGCAGTTGCCAAGGGCGTAGGAACCATCCCCTTCAGAGATCAGCACTGCTACCAGGACATTGCTATCCAATTCCAGAATCCAGACTCGGAAACGGTTTGAAATTAGGAATTAACTTGCCCTTTGGTTATTAACCTTCCTCTTCCCCGTGGTGCGGTCCGCCTCTATGGTAGGTATATGCCACTCCTAGGAGGCAGAGCCCTGGCATCCACCATCCGATTATCTCCAGAACCGACATGACCTCATCTAATATGGCCGCTTCTGTCTCGGCTGACTGTGAGGTTTATCCTTTGGATCAGCCGCAGTGACTGGGACGTTTCTCGTTGCCGCTATGGAGCCCTGTGAGCTGTCCATCCGCAATACCGTCACTTATAGGTCCGCCATCCCATGTAAATGTAAGGACAAGGTTCAATATAAACCCTTATCCTCAGCTCAACCCCCCCCCCCCCCCCCCCAACGTCGGTGTTTTATCAAGAAGGCTATATATGACAATGTATTCAGAATATATTTTTTTACCTGTAACTGTTACTTGTAGCATCTGTGTACCATGTATGATATGTATCCCAGGAACTAAATAAACCACTACTGTATACATATCCTGCGTCTGTGGGACCATACAACCTCTTCTCTTGTACCGCAGCTCAGTAGACGGTATCACACCAGAGGCTTAGATACAGCAACTCAGCAGATGGTATAAAACATAACAGGGGATCAGCACTGGGAAACCCCCTTGACCAAGTTAAAGGGGTTGTCTCGCGGCGAAAGCGATTTTTTTTTTTTTTTTTAAATGGTCCCCTGCATTCTGCCCTGTGAAAAAGAAAGCATGTGTTAGTTTTTAAAAAGCACATTGCCCTTACCTGCATCAGCGTCTGCAGCTTCTTCATTTCTTCTTTTAAAGATGGCGCCGCTGGTCTTCTCCCACGGTGGACCGCGGGTCTTCCCATGGTGCACCGTGGAGTTTCTTCTTCTGTCTTCCGCGTCCCATTGCCGATTCTAGCCTCCTGATTGGCTGGAATCGGCACACGTGACGGGGCGGAGCTACGATGACGACGCGGTGACCAGCTCTCCGGCACGAGCGGCCCCATTCACCAGGCAGAAGACCGCACAGTGCAAGTGCGTCTAAAAACGCCTGAAGACGCGAAATTAGACGGAGCCATGGAGACGAGGACGCCAGCAACGGAGCGGGTAAGTGAATAACTTCTGTATGGCCAATATTTAATGCACAATGTATATTACAAAGTGCATTAATATGGCCATACAGAAGTGTATAACCCCACTTGCTGCCGCGAGACAACCGCTTTAAAGGATAAACTTCTTCCTGTCACCTCTAGGTGGTGCTCACAGTGAAAGGAGTTTTTTTTTATACAGTTCAGTATGAGCTGTATAAACCCCTATGCAGTGAGCTCCCCCTAGTGGTGGCTACAAGTAGAATTTTATGGCATACCGGACCTACAGTATATGGTTGTGAGGGGAAGCAGACCACCCCACTAACCCCTGTCCCACCTGCAGTAGCCCCTGCAAACCCCCCCTTCCCCCTAACACCCACCACTAACCCCTGCCCCACCTGCACTAGCCCCTGCACCCTCTCCACTAACCCCCACCCACCTGCACTAGCCCCTGCACCCCCCTCCCCCAGTAACCCCTACACCACCCTCACTAACCCCTGCAACCCCTCACTAATCCTTTACACAACCCCCAGCAACCCTACCCCCTTCCCCCACCACTATCCCTGGCACCAACACCAACCCCTGCCCCACTCACATGAGCCACTGCAACCCCCTCCCATTAACGCTGCACATCCTCATTAACCCCTGCACCACCAGTACTAACCACCAAGAATATTTAGTAGTTGGTAATAGACGGAGTTACTGTCTGCAGTGTTCTTATATTACAGTTGCCCTGTGTAATACACAATACTGGGAGAACAACCCCCTCTGTTACCGCTCATCAGCATGATGTACTATTATAAGGATATAATTGAGGTGTCAGAGTTCTCGTTCCTTGGCTGTAATCTGACAGACGTGATAAATAATTCCCACACGGAAGCCGCTGATGAGAACATTCTGTTTTCACGTTGTCTAATTACCGTGTATGAAACAGAACAGACACATTTTTATTTATCCTCTCAATCCGGTACAAGGAAGAAAGAGCCGCTGAGGCCACAAATCCCACACTATGGGGACCCAGGCGTAGACAGAAGCTCCCATCCGCCAATGACACGATGAACTGGTAACTGCAGGGACCCAGGCGTAGACAGAAGCCCCCATCCGCCAATGACACGATAAACCACTAACTGTGGGGGACCCAGGCGTAGACAGAAGCTCCCATCCGCCAATGACACGATGAACTGGTAACTGCAGGGACCCAGGCGTAGACAGAAGCCCCCATCCGCCAATGACACGATAAACCGGTAACTGCAGGGACCCAGGCGTAGACAGGAGCCCCCATCCGCCAATGACACGATAAACCGGTAACTGGGGTAACACAGGCGTAGACAGGAGCCCCCATCCGCCAGTGACACGATAAACCGGTAACTGCAGGGACCCAGGCGTAGACAGGAGCCCCCATCCGCCAATGACACAATGAACTGGTAACTGCGGTAACACAGGCGTAGACAGGAGCCCCCATCCGCCAATGACACGATAAACCGGTAACTGCAGGGACCCAGGCGTAGACAGGAGCCCCCATCCGCCAATCACACAATGAACTGGTAACTGCGGTAACACAGGCGTAGACAGGAGCCCCCATCCGCCAATGACACGATAAACCGGTAACTGGGGTAACACAGGCGTAGACAGGAGCCCCCATCCGCCAGTGACACGATAAACCGGTAACTGCAGGGACCCAGGCGTAGACAGGAGCCCCCATCCGCCAATGACACAATGAACTGGTAACTGCGGTAACACAGGCGTAGACAAGAGCCCCCATCCGCCAATAACACGATAAACCGGTAACTGCAGGGGCCCAGGCGTAGACAGGAGCCCCCATCCGCCAATGACACAATGAACTGGTAACTGCGATAACACAGGCGTAGACAGGAGCCCCCATCCGCCAATGACACGATAAATCGGTAACTGCAGGGACCCAGGCGTAGACAGAAGACCCCATCCGCCAATGACACGATAAACCGGTAACTGCAGGGACCCAGGCGTAGACAAGAGCCCCCGTCCGCCAATGACACGATAAACCGGTAACTGCAGGGACCCAGACGTAGACAGGAGCCGCAAATGACATGATGGACCAGTAACTGCAGGGACCCAGGTGTAGACAGGAGCCCCCATCCGCCACAGACCTATGAACCGGTAACTGTGGGACCCAGGCGTAGACAGGAGCCCCAAACGCCAATGACGCAATGAACTGGTAACTGCAGAGACCCAGGCGTAGACAGGAGCTGCCAATGACATGATGAACCAGTAACTGTGGGGACCCAGGTGTAGACAGGAGCCCCCATTCACCACAGATTTATGAACTGGTGACTGCTGGGACCCAGGCTTGGACAGGAGCCCCCATCTGCCATGGACCTATGAACCTGTAATTCATTCATAGCATCAGAAAGCCTGGGCTATGGAAGAAGCCACCACAGGTCCTACACACTAGTAGGCAGCCTGCAGGGTAAAGCATGGAGGTTTTAATTCTTGTTGTCCTGGCTTGGGTCCTGTATACATTTCTATTATACACGCTAGTAGTCCTGGATTAGTATATTTAATAAACCCCCACACCTAGAATCATTCGTCAGCTTATTATTGTGTTTTCAACCCAACAGCACTGACTAGATATGATAGTCGAGCTCCCAAATAATGTCACCATGTGTCAGAGAGCCCAAATAGCAGCGTCATAGGGATCTTGGTCAATAACCCTTATAAGCATATCCAAGTACCAGTGCTAGACATTAACTATATAATACCACCATATAGTGCACATATAACAGGGCCAGACAGCGCCTAATAGTACTGCTATACTGTGTATTGAGCCCTACTATAGTGCCATACAGTGCCTAAATAGTACCACCGTGCAGTGCACAAATAACAGTGGAGCCCAAAGCCACACTGTACCCTACTCCACCTAAAGTGATTGGTTCCTTTGGCCCTAGTGACATCAGATATTCTCCATGGTATACTTCTCACTAACACCTGATACACTTCAGCTGGTAGTTCTGTAGTGGCCCTGCACATCATCCTGGGCCCCTCTGTTTGGGAAAATCAATCGTTCCATCAATATGCTGTGAGGCTCCAAATCAGAGGTGGTTATGGGGGCCGCCGTGAGAAAGCAATGGCCACAGACATCATGATCTTAAAGCAATCTCCCTTTATTACAAAACATCTTCCTTTATATAGTATTTCATAGGAGAGAGGTCTATTGTCAATAAGTGTACATTTCAGCCAGTCATGTGCTTTTACATAGATAGCAGTTAATCATTAAGGCCTTGTCTTTACTGGACACTGTTGCACACTGACCTTTGCACAGTGTAACAGAAGATAAGGAAGAATGTAAGATATAGAGAATAGTACTTAGCAAAAGTATATTTCTAATTCCTGTAACAAATAGGAGACAGGATGAAATATATAAAGTTTTAGGCCTATAGCCTTCACACCTCCATAAATGTCATACATGTTTGTCCTATGTAGATGCACTGTGCAAAGCTTGTCCAGGGTGTGTGTGTGTTACACAGTTGCAGCGTCTGAAGGGTTAACTGTAATAAAATCATTGCCTGCATGTAAATGTATCAGTTTGTCTTGTCATGTAGTACAAGTGAGGTTATAATGAGAGTGTTTGAGAGCGAAAGGAGGTCTTCCATCTTGTCTACCTGAGAGAGTGCTAACACAGAGCCGCATGGAAGCACCTTCAGCTTCTATGTAGGTGAAGATGGAGGAAGAGGAGCGACATCCGTAGCACTTGGAGTGTGGATGTGAGAGGAGTGAGTCCCTGCAACAGAGAGAGAGCGCATACTACCCAAGTTCTAAACCAGGTATCCATTCACATCACAGGCTTTTCCTGTGCGGCTGTCCATAATTAGGATCACCGCACAGAGGTACTTTATTGTGACACCCACACGTCTGCCGTGCGGGGTGCGTATTGGCTAAGCCTTCCGTTAATAATTGTCTGCCAGAGTGTCTGCGGACGAGACAGCACTTATCGCTCCCAGCTCTTTCCCTCCATTCATCCTGCAAACATCTGACAAGTTCTTTTAGAAGATGGGCACTGTTCATATTTCCTGACCAGGTGTTCCAGTTCATCCCAAAAGTATTCAGTCGGGTTTAGGTTGGATTCTGCGCAGCCAGTCAAATCGTGGGACATCCATAACCTCAAAGCAACGTAAAAGAGTGTTGAACGTGTGACGAGGCGCGTTGTCTTGTTGGAAGTATGGCCAACCGTTCCCAGAGTATTAATCATTGTTTGGAATGTCAGGGTCACCTCTGTGTTCATGGTTCTTGCCCTTACAACCAACAGACAGAGACCATGCCGAGACCTCCGCTGTACTCACCTGTTGGTAGAAGGCAGGCGGTCCCCAGGATCCTCTACAGAAGGTACATCCAAATGATGTGCAGATACAGTAGGGGGATTCATCACTCCACACAACGTTCTCAACTGTTTGGCAGGATAGCGTATATTGGTCCCATAGTACCACCATAAGGTGCACAGCAGTGCAATATGGAGAGTAACTAGTACTGCCATACTGTATATTGGACCACACTTTTACTGCCAGACACTACCTAAATAATGCCACCATACAATGTCCACAAACAAGTCCCTGCGGTGCCTGGTGGAGTCCTGGATACCCAATCGCTGCGGCCATATATTTATCTGATGGTCGGCCACAGTCGTCGTATCAGTGAATTATTTAACCACTTCTCTCCTGAGTCAGATGATGAGTGCCGCCTGGCACCCATACCCCCCTGCAGTAACTGACCCCGGCTGCTCATTAGACTGAGTGGGGACTTCGCTGCCGGCTCTAAATGTTTTAGCAGTATTGACCGGCGGTAATCAGAATCATCTGCAGGAACTAAATGCAAATTCTGGCAGGAAAATAATGAAAGCAGCGAAGTCTGAGGACACGATTGATTTACTGGGAGCAGATCTGCTTTCTGCGTATCAGAAGCTGGAATCATGGAGAGGCGGGGGGATTCGGGGATTTCTACAGCGAGAGGGAAACAAAAACTCCTGACCTTGTGTAACCTCTTATCTTTTACTCCAGTTACATCTAGAGCTGCATTCAAAATTCTGCTTGTTTTCTGTGAGCGCTCTGTAGTGCATTACAAGAAGCAATGAAAAAACTCCATCTCCCAGAATACTAACCGGCTGTCAGCAGTACTATGAATGCAGCTCTGGAGTGTAGGGCAGGATGCAGTGGCCTTTGGAAAACCTAATCCTTCAAATAAACCAGGAGAAACTGCTAAAAAGTTCTAAGTAGAGTTTTCTTAAAATTTCAGCTCTATTGTAATATGTCATGAGCTTAAGCAAATATCACAACAGAGTAGAAGAGGCGGAGCCACCTGTCTATAGGAGCTGTGCCAAGGGCTTTATACATGGCCTCATAACTGGGGCGGAGCCACTGGTCTATAGGAGCTGTGCCAAGGGCTTTATACATGGCCTCAAAACTGGGGGGTGGAGCCACTGGTCTATAGGAGCTGTGCCAAGGGCTTTATACATGGCCTCATAACTGGGGCGGAGCCACCGGTCTATAGGAACTGTGCTAGGGGCTTTATACATGGCCTCATAACTGGGGCGGAGCCACCGGTCTATAGGAGCTGTGCCAAGGGCTTTATACATGGCCTCATAACTGGGGTGGAGCCACTGGTCTATAGGAGCAGTGCCAAGGGCTTTATACATGGCCTCATAACTGGGCCGGAGCCACCGGTCTATAGGAGCAGTGCCAAGGGCTTTATACATGGCCTCATAACTGGGGCGGAGCCACCGGTCTATAGGAGCAGTGCCAAGGGCTTTATACATGGCCTCATAACTGGGCCGGAGCCACCGGTCTATAGGAGCAGTGCCAAGGGCTTTATACATGGCCTCATAACTGGGGGTGGAGCCACTGGTCTATAGGAGCAGTGCCAAGGGCTTTATACATGGCCTCATAACTGGGCCGGAGCCACCGGTCTATAGGAGCAGTGCCAAGGGCTTTATACATGGCCTCATAACTGGGGCGGAGCCACCGGTCTATAGGAGCAGTGCCAACAGCTTTATACATGGCCTCATAACTGGGGCGGAGCCACCGGTCTATAGGAGCAGTGCCAAGGGCTTTATACATGGCCTCATAACTGGGCCGGAGCCACCGGTCTATAGGAGCAGTGCCAAGGGCTTTATACATGGCCTCATAACTGGGGGTGGAGCCACTGGTCTATAGGAGCAGTGCCAAGGGCTTTATACATGGCCTCATAACTGGGCCGGAGCCACCGGTCTATAGGAGCAGTGCCAAGGGCTTTATACATGGCCTCATAACTGGGGCGGAGCCACCGGTCTATAGGAGCAGTGCCAACAGCTTTATACATGGCCTCATAACTGGGGCGGAGCCACCGGTCTATAGGAGCAGTGCCAAGGGCTTTATACATGGCCTCATAACTGGGCCGGAGCCACCGGTCTATAGGAGCAGTGCCAAGGGCTTTATACATGGCCTCATAACTGGGGCGGAGCCACTGGTCTATAGGAGCTGTGCCAAGGGCTTTATACATGGCCTCATAACTGGGGCAGAGCCACCGGTCTATAGGAGCAGTGCCAAGGGCTTTATACATGGCCTCATAACTGGGGCGGAGCCACTGGTCTATAGGAGCTGTGCCAAGGGCTTTATACATGGCCTCATAACTGGGCCGGAGCCACCGGTCTATAGGAGCAGTGCCAAGGGCTTTATACATGGCCTCATAACTGGGGCGGAGCCACTGGTCTATAGGAGCTGTGCCAAGGGCTTTATACATGGCCTCATAACTGGGGCAGAGCCACCGGTCTATAGGAGCAGTGCCAAGGGCTTTATACATGGCCTCATAACTGGGGCGGAGCCACTGGTCTATAGGAGCTGTGCCAAGGGCTTTATACATGGCCTCATAACTGGGGCAGAGCCACCGGTCTATAGGAGCAGTGCCAAGGGCTTTATACATGGCCTCATAACTGGGGCGGAGCCACTGGTCTATAGGAGCTGTGCCAAGGGCTTTATACATGGCCTCATAACTGGGGCAGAGCCACCGGTCTATAGGAGCAGTGCCAAGGGCTTTATACATGGCCTCATAACTGGGGCGGAGCCACTGGTCTATAGGAGCTGTGCCAAGGGCTTTATACATGGCCTCATAACTGGGGCGGAGCCACCGGTCTATAGGAGCTGTGCCAAGGGCTTTCTACATGGCCTCATAACTGGGGCGGAGCCACCGGTCTATTGGAGCTGTGCCAAGGACTTTATACATGGCCTCATAACTGGGGCGGAGCCACCGGTCTATAGGAGCTGTGCCAAGGGCTTTATACGTGGCCTCATAACTGGGGGTGGAGCCACTGGTCTATAGGAGCTGTGCCAAGGGCTTTATACGTGGCCTCATAACTGGGCACAAATATTCGCCCAAGAATTCAACTGCCCAATAATAGACCCGTCTGAATGTCCTGATCGCTCAACAAACGGGCAAACACTCGTTCTTGGGCTGATCATATGTGTTACGCGGCACAAACAGAAAATCCTTGTTGGCAGCACATTCGCCGTGTAAGCGGGGCTGTGCGGCCAACGATGACGATACTCACTGAGGACAAGCCATTCCTTGTCCCTCAACAGTCTGAATCGGCCTGTGTGAAGGAAGATGAAGAAGTGCTGATCTCACCGGCGGGCACCCATCACCAGGAGCGCATTGTTCCATATACAAAGGCTATTAGAGTCTTTGGTGGACGGTGCTGCAGGAAACTAGCGCCGGTCAACGAGATCAGGGCTCGTCCAGCCAGCTCTCACATGGGCCATGCAGACTCTTAGGGGGACAAACGATCAATAAGAGAGCATCTGTGCGGTCAGCAGCCCGTCCCTCATTCATACGGGCAGAGATGCTGCCAACATGACTTCATCCGCTGCACAAATTAGTGATCGGCTGCGGTGGTACATTGGATGGCAGTTCGGCATATGAGCGTTGGTATCCCCAATCATCGTCCCATGGGCACCGGCACATCCAACAATATTTTTGGGTGCACAAAAGATTCAATCAGGCCGTGATTGGGTGCAGCTTTACATGGGCCAACAGTTAAAGGGGTTTTCCAGGCAAAACCTATTGATTCTCAATCTTCATCATCAGGGACCTGCGAGCACAGGATCCCCGAGGAGCAGCAGGCTGGACATGCGTCACAGGGGACGGGAGCAGAAGTAGCCTACTTGGCTTTGCTCCCATTGAAATCAACGGGAGCTGCAACGGACTAGACCTCTGACGGCGCTATACCGCTGACAGTGGGCTACAGCTCTGCCAGCGGGGATGGCACAGAAGTGTAATAGCCACTTGTTCTCAATAAAAGTGAAGCCAGCTTGCTGCCTCTGCTCCCGGCCCCCATAACACATGTCCGGCCCACTACAGTGACAGAGGGCTGGGTGTTCGGGTCATCTTCAGCAGCGGGTGCCCAGCAATTAGCTACTGAGGATCATTAATATCAACAGCTACTGCCCAGAAAACCAAGTTAAGTCTAGCACTGCTCATAAGATCAACACAGTCCTCTCCTGAAGTCCGTGCCGCTGGGCACCCGGATCATTCCAGCATGTGATGCCAGCCGATGACCTTCCATTACCTCAGCAGTACCTGAAGTGCCCGGTACTGCTGTGGACCAGACTCATTCTGCATGGTGCTTCAATACATTTCATGCAGGAGCTGACGGAAATGGATTAAACAATCACTGTCAAACACATACATACATACATATACACACACACGCCTTCCAGAGGGACGTCACTAACAAGGAGTGCGTAGGAGTAGGAGTAGGAGTAGGAGTAGGAGTAGGAGTGTGTGTGTGTGTGTGTGTGTGTGTGTGTGTGTGTGTGTGTGTGTGTGTGTGTGTGTGTGTGTGTGTGTGTGTGTGTGTGTGTGTGTGTGTGTGTGTGTGTGTGTGTGTGTGTGTGTGTGTGTGTGTGTGTGTGTGTGTGTGTGTGTGTGTGTGTGTGTGTGTGTGTGTGTGTGTGTGTGTGTGTGTGTGTGTGTGTGTGTGTGTGTGTGTGTGTGTGTTATATATATATATATATATATATACACACACACACACACACACACACACACACACACACATATACACACAGTCCTTCCAGAGGAAGGATGTTGCTGACAATGTTCTGCTTCTAATTTGGATACAAGATGTAGACATGGAGGCTCTGGGGCCCTGTTAGGTCCTCTTCAGCTTGGATACAAGATGTAGACATGGAGGCTCTGGGGCCCTGTTAGGTCCTCTTCAGGTTGGATACAAGATGTAGACATGGAGGCTCTAGGGCCCTGTTAGGTCCTCTTCAGGTTGGATACAAGATGTAGACATGGAGGCTCTGGGGCCCTGTTAGGTCCTCTTCAGCTTGGATACAAGATGTAGACATGGAGGCTCTGGGGCCCTGTTAGGTCCTCTTCAGCTTGGATACAAGATGTAGACATGGAGGCTCTAGGGCCCTGTTAGGTCCTCTTCAGGTTGGATACAAGTGGAGACATGGAGGCTCTAGGGCCCTGTTAGGGCCTCTTTAGCTTGGATACAAGATGTGATACGTGGGGCATGGAGGCTCTAGTACCCTGTTGTATCCAAGCTAGAGGCAGCTCAAGATGTAACATTGGCTGGCATGGAGGTTCCAGTGCCCTCTTGCACCGCTTCTAGCTTGGATACAAAATGTAATATTGGCTGGCATGGAGGCTCTAGTACCCTATTGGGCTGCCTCTAACTTGGATGCTAAAAGAGATGTGGACAGGCAAAGAGGATCCAGTACACTGTGGCCACCTCTAGCTTGGTGACGAGATGGGATAGGGGGCGGGCATTGAGGCTTTAATACCCCGCTGGCCAGCCTCCATCTTGGATATAAGATGTAATTTAGGTGGGCATGGAGGCTCTAGTACCCCGTTGTGCCACTACTAGCTAAGATGCAAGATGTTACATGGACAGGCATAGAGGTTCTAGTACCCTGTTGTGTCACCTCTAGCTTGGATACAATGTTATATGGCGGGCACTGAGGCTCTAGTACCTTGTTGGGCAGCCTCTAGCTTGGATACAGGATGTAATATGGCTGGACATGGAGGCTCTAGTACCTTGTTGTAACGCATCTAGCTTGGATACAAGATGTGATGCAGGCGGGCATGAAGGCATACACGTTTCGTATGGTAGACTGCGGCAGATCACTCCCCATGTGCTGTAACCGAGTCTCTAGCTGGTGCAAACTTGTAGGTTGTCAAAGTTCCCGTCCCATACATGTTCTATTGGTGACAAGTCTGGCGCCTGGGAAGGGCACGGAAGTGTGACAATGTTGTGGGGACTTCTTGTGACCCCCTTGTGTGTGCAGCCGAGCATTATCCCGCTGGAGGAACACATGTGGCTGCAGGATGAACATATCGCTGAGCTGTCATTGTCCTTCATACCACTACTATGGGGACCGACTATCATATGTGATGGCAACCACAGACTGCTCCAAAGCAAGTATGCCACTTCACAGCAAAGGCAGGATGGAGGCGCTCACCCTGAGGTCTCCAGCCATGACCACGGCCGCCGTCAACGCCAAACAAAATTTAGATTAATTGTTGAAGACATCTCGGTTCCCCTCCGTAGCGTCCAGTTTCATTGTGTAGGACACTACTGCAAACGGAGGTGACAGTGGGTGTGTCAAAGGCAGCACACATAATGGACGCCATTAGACCAAATGTCCTTCAGCCTCGAAATGGTGCCAACAGACAACGGAACAGATTGACAAGCATGGGACGCTCCAACAATCAAACGCTCCTTTCTACTGGTGGTCTGTAGGGGGCGTCCTGACCCCACTCACCTTGTGTGCCCCCATCCACTGGTTCCAACACCCCCTAACAGTCTGGTCAAAGGGTTCTCTCTACTGATGGTCTGTAGGGGGCGTCCTGACCCCACTCACCTTGTGTGCCCCCATTCACTGGTTCCAACACCCCCTAACAGTCTGGTCAAAGGGTTCTCTCTACTGGTGGTCTGTAGGGGGCGTCCTGAGCCTGGTCACCGTTTGTGCCCTCACACATCCACTGGTCCCAACACCCCCTAACAGGCTGGTCAGACGGTCCTCTCTACTGGTGGTCTGTAGGGGGCGTCCTGAGCCTGGTCACCTTGTGTGCCCTCACACATCCACTGGTCCAACACCTTCTAACTGTCTGGTCAAACACTCCTCTCTACTGCTGGTCTGTAGGGGTCGTCCTGAGCCCGGTCCCCTAGTGTACCCTAACACATCCACTGGTCCCAACACCCCCCAACAGTCTGGTCAGACACTCCTCTCTACTGCTGGTCTGTAGGGGGTGTCCTGAGCTCGGTCACTTTGTGTGCCCCCATCCACTGGTCCCAACACCCCCTAACAGTCTGGTCAGATGCTCCTCTCTACTGGTGGTCTGTAGGAGGCGTCCAGAGCCCGGTCACCTTGTGTGCCCCCATCCACTGGTCCCAACACCTACTAACAGTCGGGTTAGATGCTCCTCTTTACTGGTGGTCTGTAGGAGGCGTCCTGAGCCCGGTCACTTTGTGTGACCTCCCACATCCACTGGTCCCAACACCTCCTAACAGTCTGGTTACAACAGCCCGGTGGGGGACCAATTCATCAATATGACTATCCAGCTTCTCACATCCCAATAATGCGCCCCCCTCTGGTAACAGGGTGAAATCTCTTCTCTGCGTCGTAGAGACGTCTAGTGGTCAACAAGCTCTACAAGCGGGAGAAGAGGTCACTACACACAAGGAGCCTCCAAGAGCCTCTTATAGGACAAGCGGGGGAACCACCTTTAGAGCCTCCAGTGACAAGACCGTCCATCTAATCACCACAACTCATCATTACAGATAAATCGAAATGACCAGATCTTCTAGGGCCGAGATTGTTCTTAGTGTATTTAGTAAATTCTGGTCTACGGGATTTCTTTGCCCTTGCACCATTCATGTTACATCCGCTCCAACACGCATCGATTGCTTGTGGAATAGGCTGCTCCCCCATTCCTCCAGGGCCCTGTACTTTCGTTCATCAGTCTAGACATGGTTATTACTTCTGGATGAACATTTGTTGCCATCCTGACTGATCTCAGCCCACCGGTCACCCAGGAGGAGCGTTGTGTGTCAGTATATGATCTTTATTGGACCATGGAGAGTTCAAAGACGTGAAGAGCCCATAACGACCCTCCCGGGGCAGTAATAGGACAACATCTGTAATAACGTTCCCAAGGTCGGCGGCGGAACTTATTTTTAGCTGAACACATACGTAGGGTGGGGTCAAGCGAGAGAGGGGAGAATCGCATCAGTCCCAAGGAAATTACCGTGTGGTGAGGAGTCCTAAGAGCGAGCCCCGGGGCCCACATTCTGGTATCATTAAAGGTCCACTGACAGACAAAAATAAGCATCTTCACCGCATGCAAGTTACACACACTTAGGGTCTGCAGATATCCCCCCTCGGTGGACGCGCCTCTGATTTCATAGTACAGAACACATCAGTATAGAACCAGACCTGCACGGCAGGGCCTCATTGGGTTGTGGATCACATGACTCTCCCTGCAGGAAGAGCTGTAGCTTTTAGTAATACCATTTTGAGGAACATGTGACCTTTTGGATTGATAATTATCAAATTGCACATTACTTTTTAAAAGCTATTGGTAGGCCGTGACCATGCGTGATAAATAAATATTACCCAGTAGGGGCTGCTTTTTCAAAAACATTTTGGCATTTCATCTATTTAAAAAGGGTCTCCCCGGGTAAAAATGTGTAATTTTCTAAACTAGATTTTTTTTCCTTTTAATTAAACCTTATTTTTTACGCTATTTTTTTAATGATTACCGCTCAAAAGCCATCTTTTAAGCGATAATCTTTGCGTCTAAACGTGCGGCCATCGTGCACTGTTCGTTCATCGCTCATTTCTAGGCAGTTAGAAATTAGTGATGAGCCTCATCAGTGCCGCCCACTGATCTCTCAGCAGGCGGTGCCGATATCTGGTGCCCCGCTGTGGACTGCTGAGAGCGCTGAGAACAATCCAGGTGTTTGCATATACAAAATAGCTCCACTGTTCTCGGAGCTATCGTGGCGATATCCCGCTTCGCCTACATAACTCTTAAGTAGCTAATTAGCTACTTTAGGCCCCGTCTGCAACAGTATATTCGCCGGCAGTAAACCGCTGGCGAATCACGCCGGCCGACGCTTTCCCTCGCATTGCTATGGAAAGTGCCGGCACGTGGCCACGAGCGGAGAATCATTGCGATTCTCCACTCACAGTGGGCAATTCGCAGCATGCTGCGAATTACCCTGATTCTCCGCGGTCAGCCTATCCATTAGATAGGGCTGACCGGCGGAGATTCAGAGGCGGCTCCTGCTCCCGCGGGATACCGCATCGCCCGTGGCCAGCTGGGCTAAGAGTTCAGCAAAGATGATCGCTCAAAACTGTCACGCACCCTGTCATTGGAGCGATCATCGCTAAGTGTAAACGGGCCTTTAGTCTCTGCAGGGGACTTGAAGATGCAATTGTTTTATGGCTAGGACAGTATACTGCCCTCCATAATGCATCCTACTAAGCCGATGACAGACAGACTGTGCGAGGCGAGGCCCCCAGGCAGAGTTATATGCTGGACTTTATAAGGCTTCGGCCGCTGTGGGAACCCACTGTAATCTGACGATTGGACTGCAGGGTGCTAATGGGTAACATAAGAGCCCCCTGCCATTTGCTCACATGCTGCAGTTGATATAGCGTGAGATGTAGGAGGTCTCTCCCTGTATTACAGCCATCACATTTCCCTCCCACACCCAAATATACCGGACCTCGCAGACGTTTCGGCATCAGCCTATGCAGATACTGTGTGAATAACCGTCCATGGCCAGCAGGCCACCATCAGTCTGTAAGGGGGGCTGATTTACACGGACAGTTCATGGTCCCAAACATGGCAGCGTGCACCCAGCCTAATAAATGGGGCATGACTCCTTGGAGCAGACCCCATTGTAAACTTACAGACAACATTCCCTCTAGGCGCACTGTGCTGAAATAAGCCGCAGCACTTACCTGCACCCCGCCACCGTAGTACCTGCACCCCGCCACCGTAGTACCTGCATGTGTTGCTGCGGCCGTCAGCAGATGTCCGGTGACCCTTGAGGCATCACCACTCACATCCTCTGATTGGCTGCAGCGGTCATCTGACTTCCAGCGTCGTGTGTCACAAGCAGCACTGGAGTGTGGTGGCCAGGACCAGGCGAGTACTACTCCTTTCCTTATTTCAGCACAGGGGGCATGTTGTCAGGTAACGGCTGACCCCCATAAAGACTATGGAAACTTTTAGGAGCATTTTTTTTCCATCCACATACATGTATGTAGTTTGGGAATTGTAATGGGGCCAAGGCCAAGCGTACACGGGCGACGGCGAGTTGTACCCAAAAGACTTGAGCAAAGCTCGCATCGCGCGGCACACCGACACAAGGTTCATGTACTGGCCACGTGTGACCCACCGCACGGCACGCCGACACAAGGTTCCTGTACTGGCCACGTGTGACCCACCGCACGGCACGCCGACACAAGGTTCCTGTACTGGCCACGTGTGACCCACCGCACGGCACACCGCCACAAGGTTCATGTACTGGCCACGTGTGACCCACCGCACGGTACGCCGACACAAGGTTCCTGTACTGGCCACGTGTGACCCACCGCACGGCACGCCGACACAAGGTTCCTGTACTGGCCACGTGTGACCCACCGCACGGCACACCGCCACAAGGTTCATGTACTGGCCACGTGTGACCCACCGCACGGCACACCGACACAAGGTGCATGTAATGGCCACGTGTGACCCACCGCACAGCACGCCGACACAAGGTGCATGTACTGGCCACGTGTGACCCACCGCACAGCGCGCCGACACAAGGCTCATGTACTAGCCACGTGTGACCCACCGCATGCCGACACAAGGTTCATGTACTGGCCATGTGTGACCCACCACACGGCACGCTGACACAAGGTTCATGTACTGGCCACGTGTGACCCACCCCACGGCACGCCGACACAAGGTTCATGTACTGGCCACGTGTGACCCACCGCATGGCACGCCGACACAAGGTTCATGTACTGGCCACGTGTGACCCACCGCACGCCGAAACAAGGTTCATGTACTGGCCACGTGTGACCCACCGCACGCCGAAACAAGGTTCATGTACTGGCCACGTGTGACCCACCGCACCCCGCGCCGAAACAAGGTTCATGTACTGGCCACGTGTGACCCACCCCACAGCACACCGACACAAGGTTCCTGTACTGGCCACGTGTGACCCACCGCATGGCACGCCGACACAAGGTTCATGTACTGGCCACGTGTGACCCACCCCACAGCACACCGACACAAGGTTCCTGTACTGGCCACGTGTGACCCACCGCACGGCACGCCGACACAAGGTTCATGTACTGGCCACGTGTGACCCACCGCACCACGCGCCGACACAAGGTTCATGTACTGGCCACGTGTGACCCACCCCACAGCACGCCGACACAAGGTTCATGTACTGGCCACGTGTGACCCACCGCAGCACACCGACACAAGGTTCATGTACTGGCCACGTGTGACCCACCGCAGCACACCGACACAAGGTTCATGTACTGGCCACGTGTGACCCACCCCACAGCACACCGACACAAGATTCATGTACTGGCCACGTGTGACCCACCCCACAGCACACCGACACAAGGTTCCTGTACTGGCCACGTGTGACCCACCGCATGGCACGCCGACACAAGGTTCATGTACTGGCCACGTGTGACCCACCGCACCACGCGCCGACACAAGGTTCATGTACTGGCCACGTGTGACCCACCCCACAGCACGCCGACACAAGGTGCATGTACTGGCCACGTGTGACCCACCGCACAGCGCGCCGACACAAGGCTCATGTACTGGCCATGTGTGACCCACCGCATGCCGACACAAGGCTCATGTACTAGCCACGTGTGACCCACCGCATGCCGACACAAGGTTCATGTACTGGCCATGTGTGACCCACCACACGGCACGCTGACACAAGGTTCATGTACTGGCCACGTGTGACCCACCCCACGGCACGCCGACACAAGGTTCATGTACTGGCCACGTGTGACCCACCGCATGGCACGCCGACACAAGGTTCATGTACTGGCCACGTGTGACCCACCGCACGCCGAAACAAGGTTCATGTACTGGCCACGTGTGACCCACCGCACCCCGCGCCAAAACAAGGTTCATGTACTGGCCACGTGTGACCCACCCCACAGCACACCGACACAAGGTTCCTGTACTGGCCACGTGTGACCCACCGCATGGCACGCCGACACAAGGTTCATGTACTGGCCACGTGTGACCCACCCCACAGCACACCGACACAAGGTTCCTGTACTGGCCACGTGTGACCCACCGCACGGCACGCCGACACAAGGTTCATGTACTGGCCACGTGTGACCCACCGCACCACGCGCCGACACAAGGTTCATGTACTGGCCACGTGTGACCCACCCCACAGCACGCCGACACAAGGTTCATGTACTGGCCACGTGTGACCCACCCCACAGCACGCCGACACAAGGTTCATGTACTGGCCACGTGTGACCCACCGCACGCCGACACAAGGTTCATGTACTGGCCACGTGTGACCCACCGCACGCCGACACAAGGTTCATGTACTGGCCACGTGTGACCCACCGCAGCACACCGACACAAGGTTCATGTACTGGCCACGTGTGACCCACCCCACAGCACACCGACACAAGGTTCCTGTACTGGCCACGTGTGACCCACCACACGGCACGCCGACACAAGGCTCATGTACTGGCCACGTGTGACCCGCCCCACCGCGCGCCGACACAAGGTTCATGTACTGGCCACGTGTGACCCACCGCACAAGTCCTAGTCGTCTGCATGAATTGTATGGCAATGGGACCAACTTCAGATTTTCCATCTCAGACTGCAGCGGACAAATGGGGCAAAGTGTTCTTTATTTACCCCCCTGCAGACCACATGGGCTTACACAGAACCCCCCTGTTCACAGGACAGTGCTGCAGATCTGCTGCATGCCGGATTAGTAGGATCTCCAGCCGGACCGACTGCTATGTTCCCTACTTCACCCAGCATGGCTGTTCGACCTGTAATGTGCCGTCCATGACGTCAGCCACCCAGCACGCACAGCCGCCGGCCGCAGAGGTCTGGACGGCTTTATAATTAGATTGTTTCCAGCCGCTGATAAAGGAGAAGAGCCGGCCGGGGACGGCCCAGAGGCTGCTGCCATCTACCCGATAACACCCATCACCACCACTCCAGGCGTCCCGCTGAGGCTTCCATTGTCCAGTACAGAAGATACTTGAATCCGCTGCCTACACCGCCATATTGTGCCCAAACACATCCCCTAGGATACTTAGCTCCAGTTGCAGTAACCCTCTCTACAGCCCCAGTACAAGACTTGACTGGAATGGCGCCTTTTAGTAGTAATTTGTGGAAGATAGGGATCGCCCCGACAATTATGCCTGCAGCCCCCCCCCCCCCCATGAAATGGAGGAGGCGAGAACCTACACCCCCTCCCAGAGACCCCGCAAATAACTGGGAGGGACACGAACCAGTGCTGCTCTATGGCAACAAACACATAAATGACACAGCGGACCTCACTGACCATCATCTCCAGACACCTCAGGGTGACCCTTCTCATCTGTGAATGCAGTGCCAAAGATGAACCCGCCACTCCTAGTGTTCTCTGCCAAATGCCAATCAAGCTGCCCAATACGGGTCCCATTACAGGACATCAGGCCCTCATGGAGTCTTTGTAGGAGTCAGTCACCACTGGAGGTCAGTCTGTAGGCTTCTGGCAGCTCCTCCTGTCCCTCCGGTCCTGATGCTGGAGGTCAGGCTGTAGGCCTCTGGCAGCTCCTCCGGTCCTGTTGCTGGAGGTCAGGCTGTAGGCCTCTGGCAGCTCCTCCAGTGCTGATGCTGGAGGTCAGTCTGTAGGCTTCTGGCAGCTCCTCCTGTCCCTCCGGTCCTGATGCTGGAGGTCAGTCTGTAGGCCTCTGGCAGCTCCTCCGGTCCTGATGCTGGAGGTCAGGCTGTAGGCCTCTGGCAGCTCCTCTGGTCCTGATGCTGGAGGTCAGGCTGTAGGCCTCTGGCAGCTCCTCCGGTCCTGATGCTGCATTGATGCCCTTCTGTCCTTGTGTACCAGCCGTGCCCTGTATCTGCTCTAGGCTGTTGTGCCGGGGACCCAGGACACCTTCTTGCTCCGGCAGGTATGGATGCGCCATCCTGGAGGAGCAGGACTACCAGTATACCTGATAGGGCTGCAGGGAGCCCTCATGTGCCCGTAGTGACAAGGACATGAGCCAAACGCAGAACTAGAGAAGGGGGGGGGGGGGGGGTCCGGCGCTCCTGTTGTCGCTTTCATTTCCGCCAAACAGCTGAAATGGATTCCCGATGACTTCCTCTTCCTGACTGGACAGATTGAGGCCACAGAAGTTGGGGTGACTTGGGGTTATGTTGGGGTGCTACTTGTGTTCATTCCAGGGACTCTATGTGGGTCATTACCTGAATCTCCTGCAAGACGACCTCCTGGATGATCGCCCCCCTGTGGTAGTAGAAGGGCAGCACTGAGTACACGGCCCTTACTCAGTCATCGCAGCGCTCCTGCATTTCTGCTTCTCACATGCTAATCCAAGTTTGTAATTAGGTTGTTTGACAGGGGCCACAAAAAAAAACAAACTATGTTTTGGAACCCCAGGTGACCCTTCGTGCGGATGGCGAGAGGGCGAGTGTGGATCTCTGCCGCGGCGATAAAGACGTCATATCTCGGGTGAAGTCACATAAAAATAAATCATTTTATTCTGGAACAATTCACTTTATTTGACATCCCAAATCACACCATCCCCCTCCGCCCCATCATGTGACCTGCGCCCCATCCCTGAGGGAGTACCATAAGCGGGACACGGTAGCAGATTATAGCAGCTGGACATATAAGCGGGGTGCACAGACACCCGAGGGAGGGAAAGGCTCACACACGGCAAACACACTGAGGGGCCAGGGGCTCCTTCCTGTACATGGACCCTCCCAGACGCTGACTGACAGGCCTCGCAGCCAATCAGAGCTCACCAGACCCTCCTCTGCCCTGAAAGGCTTAAAAGCTGCCCTTCGGACTAAACGGATCCCATCTAATCCCTACAATCTTCATGGCTATGGGTTTGAGAAGCAGAGCGGCACAAATATGGCGATTGTCCATTATCCACCAGCGGCATCAGTCGAAGCCATGCCAGTCACTCTGCTCCGAGTCGTACTCCGGCTCGGCCCCGACGCACCGCACGCCCTCCAGCAGCATCGGGGTGCCGTGATGACGGTCTGCAATGAAAAAAAAGGGAGGTCAGGCGAACGCCGAGGTGATGAGAAGGAACCTGCAATGCAGCATGACCTCAATCAGCAACCCTGGAGCATCCCTGTGATGTAGCACTACAAGTAGCAGCACGTCATTTGGTTCTAGGGGCCACTTTGCACCTTCTTCGGCTGCAGTCAGACCCCTGAAGCCCATTTCTGCTCCGTGACGATTACTACACGAGGTCTGTAGGATACTCACTGAGGACTATGCTGGGACCACGTGGGGGTTGGGCTGGTACACCGCCACCATGGTTGGTCTATGACTACTGTAGGGACACGGCGGAGGCGCGATGGCAGCAGGCGCGTGGATTCAGAAGGACATCGATTATCAATCTAACAGGCCATTTAATATCTTGGCTTGTCTGAATGGGAACGCACTTGTTTATAGGGGAACGCGCCGTCACACGGGTGGGACGAGCCCACAGGACGCCGCGGACCACCGGAAACTGGGCATCGATCCGTCTGGACTGTCATGAAAACCTGCGATGAGGCTTGTGCGCTTTGGGTTGGTCCTGCGGCCCGTGTAAGAGCGCCATAAGTGCTACAACTGGCCTCCGCCTCAGAGGGTTCCTATCCTTTCACACAACTCACCCCCCCCCCCCCCACAGACGACTTACCCAGCACCCGCGCCTGGACCACCACCTTGATAAGAGTCTTCTCGTTTGCCTCGCTTGCCAGAATCATCTCTTCCCTTAAGACTCCTTCCTTCTGAGCCGTGTATTCACACGTAATGCTGTGTCCTGTGGAGAGAGGAGACGGACGGATCACCGATCATGTACCTCGTAGAGGATTCCTCAGCCAGGGGTCAGGTAGCTGCTGGTAAAGGCTTTGTTCACATCTGTATGAGAGATATTAACCACTTCAGCACCGCAGGGTGTTTATAGTCATTTGGCGGACCTGAAGTGTGTAAGGTGCGGGCTGGGGAGCAGAGCCCACTACGAGCCTGGCAGCTGTTCCGAACTGCCCGTAGCTGTCACGATCAGAGTTGGCGCTGACAGCGGCAGTTAACTGCTTAAGTGCCTCGTTCAAAGCTGCCCAACCACACCCCACTGGCAGCCCCCACAGCACGACTGGAGGGTGACTATGGGCTAGCCTGGAGCTGACTGAAATCTCCCAGGGCTGCTGTGCCTAGATGCTTGTGGGGGAATGGGGGTGGCTTGATATACAACATCCAATATCACAAATATAGTACAAGCGATGAAACATCACAAGTTCATGTGGGAATCAAATAAAGTGTAGGGGATAAAAAAAAAACGTACATGTTTGCTGAAAATGTTTAAATATCCTAAAAACTAAACAGTTAAAAGCGTACATATTTAGTATCGTCATGTATGCAGCAGTCCGAACTACGCAAATACCACAATATGTATCCTGAACGATAAGATATCAGGAGTGGCAGTGCCCACGCTGCGCCATCTTGTCCTGTCATAATGCCGCACACAGTGATGGAAACCCAACGGTCCCCCATTTTAGTCTATCGGGGCCATTTGGGCGCCCCTGGTATCAGTCATGTGACAGATCAGGGACCAGTGTCATGTTCATACTCGTGACGGAGTGTAATACAATGATCGGTGCAGTGCTCCTCCCCCCCCCTGTAGTGATATACAGGAGATAGCAGATACAGCAATCCCTGCTAACGCGGTCATAAATGAGACCAGATGTCTCACCAAGGACATAGAGGCCTGCGCATGGCTTCCCAGCTCACTCCCTCCCCCCCCAGTCACGGCGCCCCGCTTCCTCCCCCCCCCCCCTCTCCCCCTAGTCACGGCACCCCGCTTCCCCCCCCCCCCCCTCTCCCCCTAGTCACGGCGCCCCGCTTCCCCCCCCCCCTCTCCCCCTAGTCACGGCGCCCCGCTTCCCCCCCCCCTCTCCCCCTAGTCACGGCGCCCCGCTTCCCCCCCCCCCTCTCCCCTAGTCACGGCGCCCGCTTCCCCCCCCCCTCTCCCCTAGTCACGGCGCCCCGCTTCCCCCCCCCCTCTCCCCCTAGTCACGGCGCCCCGCTTCCCCCCCCCTCTCCCCCTAGTCACAGGCGCCCCCGCTTCCCCCCCCCCCCCTCTCCCCCTAGTCACGGCGCCCCGCTTCCCCCCCCCCCCCTCTCCCCCCTAGTCACGGCGCCCCGCTTCCCCCCCCCTCTCCCCCTAGTCACCGCGCCCTCTCCCCCCCTCGTCACCGCGCCCCTCTCCCCCCCTCTCCCCCTCGTCACCGCGCCCCTCTCCCCCCCCTCTCCCCCTCGTCACCGCGCCCCCGCTCCCCTTCCCTCCCCCTAGTCACCGCGCCACGCTCCCCTTCCTCCCCCTAGTCACCGCGCCCCGCTCCCCCCCCCCCTCCCCCTAGTCACCGCGCCCCGCTCCCCCCCCTCCCCTAGTCACCGTGCCCCGCTCCCCCCCCTCTCCCCCTAGTCACCGTGCCCCGCTCCCCCCCTCTCCCCCTAGTCACCGCGCCCCCACTCCCCCCCCTCTCCCCCTAGTCACCGCGCCCCTCTCCCCCCCCCTCTCCCCTAGTCACCGCGCCCCTCTCCCCTAGTCACCGTGCCCCGCTCCCCCCCCGCTCCCAAGTCACCGTGCCCAGCTCCCCCCCGCTTCCCAAGTCACCGTGCCCAGCTCCCCCCCGCTCCCAAGTCACCGTGCCCAGCTCCCCCCTCCTCCTACTAGTCACCGTGGCACCACATACAGGCTGCGGCACACGATAAACTCCGCAGTAGGGAGAGTACTAAGCTGGTGCGAGACAAAAGCTGGAGAAGCGACAGACTGCAGTGCCGGGGACAGAATAGGGCCGACCTGCGCCAGCCAAAAGACAGAGGGACACTCCGACCCCAGACAATGCTGCAGTATTGTTTGAGTCAGGAAAAGCAACAACACCCGTGCATCAAAGCCGCAAGTGAGGCCGGCCTCAACTGATAATGTGTGCGCACAGCAAACGTGGGCCCCCACTTATGCCGGCCTCTACATGGATATGGTATAAGAGTCGTACATATATACCTCCCCAGCCTGGACCAAGGTCCTGGTCTGCTGGGAGGTCTATTGATGACATTTTCTTCATTTGACGCGGTAGTGAACTTGAGTCGCTTGAGTTCCACCAGGAGATTAATCCAATTACCCCTGAACTCAAGTTCACCATCGCCTCTTCACCTAGCCAGATACAATTTTTAGACGTGTTAGTCCTCAAGCGCTGCGGAATAAGTTGGCGCTATACAAATAAAGATTATTATTATTATTATTATTATCAAGCCACCATCTGAGGAAGTGACCGACCGCTTCGTGACACCAACAGATCGCAATAATCTGCTGCTTACCGAAGTTACCATCCTCCACACGGATCCAGCTGCTCAGGGTACGGCGGATCGTGGATGGACCCCGATTTGATTCCCAGGTTGAGTCTATGTGCTTAAAATTCCTTGATGGGGGGGGGGTTACCCAAAATCTCTCTTGGATGGTCTGTCGACAAATTCTTTCTGTACCCAGTGATTCAACCCTCAGATAGGGTCAAAACGGGTGCCCTTTGTTTCCACCTTTGGCCCCGTTAGTGGCAGAGTTTCCAATATTCTTAGGAAACATTGGCCGATGTTGGGAAAATGCCACCCATGTGTGGAGGAGTTCCGGAGTCCCCCTTTGATGCGCTATAGCCGGGGACCCAATATCAGGGATTTGGTTGTTAATACTAGTAGTGAGGTCCCTCCTACTAGGGTTGGTCATTCTTTCTTACCTGGGCTAAACGTGGCTGTTTTCCATGCCTGAATTGTGCCAGTTGTGGCAACCTCATTCGAGGCGATTCATTTTGCCACCTGAGAACTGGCGAGATTTGACATCCGTGGTAGGTATACGTGCAGCTGCCCCTGTGTCCAGAAGGAGGCATCACCGCTGGTACGGACTGCCCACGGTCCTAGGAGATCAGTCAGCGCTTGTAAGCCAACAGTGTCCAGAAGGAGGCATCACCGCTGGTACAGGCTGCCCACGGTCCTAGGAGATCAGTCAGCGCTTGTAAGCCAACAGTGTCCAGAAGGAGGCATCACCGCTGGTACAGGCTGCCCACGGTCCCTAGGAGATCAGTCAGCGCTTGTAAGCCAACAGCGTCCAGAAGGAGGCATCACCGCTGGTACAGGCTGCCCACGGTCCTAGGAGATCAGTCAGCGCTTGTAAGCCAACAGCGTCCAGAAGGAGGCATCACCGCTGGTACAGGCTGCCCACGGTCCTAGGAGATCAGTCAGCGCTTGTAAGCCAACAGTGTCCAGAAGGAGGCATCACCGCTGGTACAGGCTGCCCACGGTCCTAGGAGATCAGTCAGCGCTTGTAAGCCAACAGCGTCCAGAAGGAGGCATCACCGCTGGTACAGACTGCCCACGGTCCTAGGAGATCAGTCAGCGCTTGTAAGCCAACAGCGTCCAGAAGGAGGCATCACCCGCTGGTACAGGCTGCCCACGGTCCTAGGAGATCAGTCAGCGCTGGTAAGCCAACAGTGTCCAGAAGGAGGCATCACCGCTGGTACAGGTTGTCCACGGTCCTAGGAGATCAGTCAGCGCTTGTAAGCCAACAGCGTCCAGAAGGAGGCATCACCGCTGGTACGGACTGCCCACGGTCCTAGGAGATCAGTCAGCACTTGTAAGCCAACAGTGTCCAGAAGGAGGCATCACCGCTGGTACAGACTGCCCACGGGTCCTAGGAGATCAGTCAGCGCTTAGAAGCCAACAGTATCCAGAAGGAGGCATCACCGCTGGTACAGACTGCCCACGGTCCTAGGAGATCAGTCAGCGCTTGTAAGCCAACAGTGTCCAGAAGGAGGCATCACCGCTGGTACAGGCTGCCCACGGTCCTAGGAGATCAGTCAGCGCTGGTAAGCCAACAGCGTCCAGAAGGAGGCATCACCGCTGGTACGGACTGCCCACGGTCCTTGGAGATTATCGGCAGAGATGCAGCTGATGGGTAATTGTAGAGCTCAAGCGCCACTGGCATCGCCAGCTCTGATCAGTACGAGGTTCCTTTAACCCTTAATGACGCGGCCCCCCTTTTTCTTTTCCCATTTTCGTTTTCTCCTACCCGTCAAAAAACTCATAACTCCTTTATTTACCCATCGCCGTCGCTGTATGAGGGCTGGTTGTTGTTTGTGGGACAAGTATTTTTCAGTGGTGTTATATAGTGTACCATATAATGTACTAAAAACGGTTAAAAAATTGTAAGTGGAGTAAAATGGGGGGGGGGGGGGGGGGTGGGGGGGGGTGGGAAACAACCCGACATTCCGCCATCTTTCAGGTGCGTCTTGTTTCTACGGCGCACAAACGGCACCAAAAGCGACATGGTACCTTTATTCTATGGGTCGGTACGATTACTGCGATACCAAACGTGCAGAGGGTTTTTCTTACTATACTACCCTTTTTTTCCCCATTTTTTTGCAGGATGTCCTGTAGCTTCCGTATCAATCTGGAATACGTACGACTTTTTATTCAGACGACGTTCACCGTGCAGGAAAAATAATGCACAACTTTGATAGATCGGGACTTTACGGACGCGGCGATACCAAATATGTATTTTGATTTCATGATTTTTTAATAATAGATATGGCAAAAGGAGGGGATTTATAACTTTTTTTTGCTTTGATCGCTCCTGCAGTATGATTTAATGCTATAGCAATACGTCATAACTGCCATTTAACAGGCAGTCCTTCAAGCCATCCCACGGGGGATGGCTTGATGGCTTGATAGGCAGTCTGGTAAGGCAGCCCTGGGGCCTTTCAGAAGGCCCCCCGGCAGCCATGACACCTGTACGGCTCCCCCGATCTCACGGGGGGGGGGGGGGGGTTAATAGCTGCGATCAGCCAAACGGCCGATAGCGGCTATTGTCTGCAGGTGTCAGCTGTAACAAACAGCTAACGCCCGCACTGTATGAAGAGAGGTCACCCCGCAACCTCTCTTCATACATAACCCATTCCCCCTCCATGATCTATAGGTACGTCATGGAGCGGCGGGGGTAAGGAGTGCAGATATTCCAGTACTTGTATACCCCATCTGCCGTGTCTGGTGTATTACTGCAGTAAGCCTCATTCATCTGCTAACAGGAGTAACTTGTATGCCGGGAAACAAGAGAGCCATCTGTAGCCAAGCGCGTGTGTGCGGGGAATAGCCGGAATACGCCAGCGAGGGGGTGGGCGCCAGAGGGCAATATATATGCATGCATTACATTCCTCTATACATACACTGTTCAAAGACCATTAACCCTTTCCAATCCAATTTGTATCCTGGTTTTCCTAGTGGGGGGCTTACTCTTTCTGCCATTATACAACAGCGCTATCTGCTGGCTAAAGCCAGTACTGCATGAGGTGACACGTTGGATAGGC
The DNA here is from genome assembly GCF_035609145.1 of Eleutherodactylus coqui. Classification (NCBI taxonomy): domain Eukaryota; kingdom Metazoa; phylum Chordata; class Amphibia; order Anura; family Eleutherodactylidae; genus Eleutherodactylus; species Eleutherodactylus coqui. The sequence goes on from NC_089843.1 coordinate 14,215,972, forward strand.
TCCGACAGCAGTGTGACTGGCATATACAGTAAGAGAACCCCGACAGACGTCTTCCAACATCGGAGCTGTACAGCCTTAAATCATAATGTCTTAAGAAGTCGGACAGTGGCTTGGAAAGGGTTAGGGGACAGCGGAACTGGTGGAATCATGTCGTGGGGCAGATTCTGCAGCGATGGGCATGGAGAGCACCCGGATGGCAGGTAGAGGTGGACCGCCCATCGGATACTCCATCGCTAATCTGCATATGGCACATGATACAGTTGACAAGCCATATCTGGAGAGTGGAGACACTGAGGTTCTGTTTGGAAAGAAGTCACCGACCTCCATCATCTCTAGACCCCCATCGCCCGTGCAAACTTGCGATTTTCCCAGCGAGTGTGATGAGTTTTGTGAGAAAAATCTTGTCTGTGCGTGCGATGGTCATACAGATGGAAACAGTCAGCGAGGGGGGAAAAAGGCATTGCAGCTGCCTGAAGCTCCACCAGACTATCGCGCCCGTGTAATAGGACCACAACATGCATCAAGATACCGAGGGCCAAAGCCAAGAAGGAGCCACACGTGAGCCCCGGTGGCAGCCTCCGATCTGCGCAAATTGATTTCCCTTCCTCTCCACTGACGAGCCTTCTGTTCTCCTAACGAGTCGGACACTCGGGATCCCTTTACTATATGATCAGCGGGCCGGAGGGACCCATCACTACTCCCTGGAGATCCATCACCTGGCAGGAGAGCCGCAGATCATTGCTCCCCCGGCCACAAGATCCCCCCATCTATCCCAGCGGTGTCCCCCACATATTACGGCTCTGCGGCACTATGAGCCATGTAATACGGCGGTCTTAGTGCTCTGGTATATCTTCTGTACACCCACAGCCTCATCCCGTGTCTCCATGTAACGTGTTCTCCTGGAGTATCCTCCCCCACCAACCTGAGAGCGGGACCCTGCAGCATGTCTGCACAGTGTCAGTCAGGGGATAGTCACACGGAGGGGTTTCAGCGATTTGTTTTTCCTCTGTTTCGCCTGTGATCGTACCCCACGATGGCCCACATGAGGCCATTAAAGGTTCGGCACTTTTTTTTTTTTTTTTTATTGGTTACATGCTATAAAAAGTGCCTGCAGATGGCATCAAACAAGGCGGTCAGTGAGGCGGTCAGTGAGGCGGTCAGTGAGGCGGTCAGTGAGGCGGTCAGTGAGGCGGTCAGTGAGGCGGTCAGTGAGGCGGTCAGTGAGGCGGTCAGTGAGGCGGTCAGTGAGGCGTCAGTGAGGCGGTCAGTGAGGCGGTCAGTGAGGCGGTCAGTGAGGCGGTCAGTGAGGCGGTCAGTGAGGCGGTCAGTGAGGCGGTCAGTGAGGCGGTCAGTGAGGCGGTCAGTGAGGCGGTCAGTGAGGCGGTCAGTGAGGCGGTCAGTGAGGCGGTCAGTGAGGCGGTCAGTGAGGCGGTCAGTGAGGCGGTCAGTGAGGCGGTCAGTGAGGCGGTCAGTGAGGCGGTCAGTGAGGCGGTCAGTGAGGCGGTCAGTGAGGCGGTCAGTGAGGCGGTCAGTGAGGCGGTCAGTGAGGCGGTCAGTGAGGCGGTCAGTGAGGCGGTCAGTGAGGCGGTCAGTGAGGCGGTCAGTGAGGCGGTCAGTGAGGCGGTCAGTGAGGCGGTCAGTGAGGCGGTCAGTGAGGCGGTCAGTGAGGCGGTCAGTGAGGCGGTCAGTGAGGCGGTCAGTGAGGCGGTCAGTGAGGCGGTCAGCCGCCCTCTTCCCGGCTTCACATTTTTAGCTCATTCTGTCAAGGTCTCAGAGAGAAGTTACAGTTTATCCCAGATGCGAGATACGGAGGACAGACCCCACAACCCCGCCACGACGGGACCGGCCCACGGCGTGAGAAGTGTATAGAGGGGGATTGCAGGTTGACCACGCTCCACACAATGCGGGCGCCGGCTGTTTCTCACACCTGACCCCTGCACACAACATCTCCAATAAGCTGTGCCACTGATCGGAGTTGTCGCCGTCAATTGACAATGGCATTTAAATGCTCTGACCGATGTTCGGGGTCCTATACAGCCCCCCACAAGGAGATTGCTGGTTTCTGGATGGTGATCATGGCAGCCGAGGGCCCAGGGCTGCCATTGCAGAGTGCCCATCAAGGCATGCCCGTGGCTTTGATGAGTAGAAGGTCTGGCAGATTGCGGTATAATGTAACGCTATGGCAATGACTGCATACTGCAGGAGCGGTCAAAGCATCGCAGCCTCTCGCCTCCTCCGGGCACAAAACCAGCCCCCCGTTTTGCCATATAACAGTCTAATCTATGAAGCATACATGTATAACAAAGGTGATTGGTTTTATGATGTTCCAAATAGATCCAGCAGTGCAGACAAATCCATCTGTGGCATCGCAGCAGCCGGAAAAATCCAATCTGGAGGCGGCCTGGGTTTTCCTTCCTTAGTTAAAAAGCTGGTGCTTCATGTACCTGAGTGGCGCATCACTTGGTCCGAGGACGCATGGTATATTTATGTCACGCAGACAAGGCGCCCCCTGTTGGATTCTTCTCCATACTCCTACCATACCCCCCCCTCCCCCCCACGTCTTCTAGTAGCATCTCAATGACACAGAAGTAGCCTTCAGAATAGCCCCTCCCCGATCCTCGGCTCCTCGATGCCGCCCGTCTTACACGTTCTTCTCCTCGTCCCGCAGTCTCATTGGCACCTGCTCATCCCATCACAATAGAAGCCTCTCAGTCCGGATCCTTACAGGGAGCCAGATAATGGCCAGTTAATCACCAACCCCCAGAAAGACGAGGATGCCCAGACTGCCATCTTCATCCTCCAGCAAACACCATCCAAAAACCGCTGGCATCAGTATATGCTCCGTGTCTGAGCGGAGTGCGCTCTGGTGAGTTGCATTCTGGGAAATGCAAAAGTCTTTACACCCGATGTGCAGCTATCTGAAGAGGGGAAACCCAGCGCCCCCCCCCCCCCCGGGGTAAGATCTCATCTGTAAGAAGTCTTTGAGCAAGCCGATTAACCATTTCCAACAAGCAGAATTAGGAGTGCAGCTCTGGGGTATAAAACAAGCTGTGCAGCAGTTTTGCCGCTCATGTACAATCAGAGCCTTTCATCCAACGCATACCTGCGAGGAAGGAGACTCCTATGGAATCCACTTAGTGGGTGGCGGAGATGACCGCATGATACACCGGCGGTCACACTGCAAACACAGGGCCAGTCTGATGTGAGGCGAGGCTAATATCTACTGGCAGGGAAGGAGAAGCACCAATCAATTCTGGATCAATGTTCATCTGCTACAAGTGGAAAGCTCCGGCTCATCCGGGGGGGGGGGGGGGGGGGGGGGGGGGGGTCCACGCTCAAGTTCCTTAGGAGATTAGTTGGTCTCCATTGAGGTGAACACTTCCTGTAACCCACATGGGACTAACTGGGGCGAGCAAGCCTGTGGGAAGCCAGCCATCAGTGGGGAGGGGTAGTCAGAGATCAGTCCTACGGCCGGCGTGTGGTTGGAGTGATGTAAGAGTACTTCCCTCCCAGAACACTGAAGGGAGTCGTCACATGTTCACAGTAACCGCAGGAAAGAGTCCGAGGGATCCCTGATCCACAGCAGGTCACTATACTGCAGACTATTCTGGCAGAGCGTGGAGAGTTCTGCAGCAAAATCCACACAGATTTCAAAAGACCTGCTTTCTCTGCTTGTGGAGCTGTGGGTTCAGAGCTCAGCGAGAGGTACCTGTGAAGCCGCTCCTATCCTCTTTCTCTGAATGTTTCATCCTATATTCTAGCGGTCCTCCTAGCTTTCTCTGACATGCCTGCTTGTGGAGCTGTGGGTTCAGAGCTCAGTGGGAGGTACCTGTGAAGCCGCTCCTATCCTCTTTCTCTGAATGTTTCATCCTATATTCTAGCGGTCCTCCTAGCTTTCTCTGACATGCCTGCTTGTGGAGCTGTGGGTTCAGAGCTCAGTGGGAGGTACCTGTGAAGCCGCTCCTATCCTCTTTCTCTGAATGTTTCATCCTATATTCTAGCGGTCCTCCTAGCTTTCTCTGACATGCCTGCTTGTGGAGCTGTGGGTTCAGAGCTCACTGGGAGGTCCCTGTGAAGCAGTTCCTATCCCCTTTCTCTGAATGTTTCATCCTATATTCTAGCTGTCGTCCTAGCTTTCTCTGACATGTCTGCTTACGGAACTGCGAGTTCAGAGCATAGTGGGTATTCTCTTCCCTCCATGGCATAGTTAATTGCAATTTATGGGGGAAAAAGATAATTTGAAGATAATCTGTGTGAGAACAACAGGAAGCACTACAGTTCTCAGCAAAAAAAAAAAAAAGTGAAATGCTGCCACAACGGGAGTATCCCCAACGTGCAAAACACTTATTATTTCCCCAAGCACTAATGCTTTTATACTGCAGGAGGCGTCTCCAGGATGTTCAGCATTTACTTGTTTACTCATTAAACACAAGTCGCTTTTGCACGGTTCCCACAATCTGCAGGGAAAACAAAAACCCTGATGACTTGTATATTGTGACGGCTGCTCATTATAATCCCAGCAGCACGATAGACCAGGATTAGTACCAGATCTTCCTTCCTTCTGAGCCGCCGGTTTATAGCTCAAGGGATGAGGAGATTAAAGGCAACAAGATATAATCTGAGCAGCCTTCCCGGGGACACAGATCCCAAGAACCATTTGTTGGTCCCTTAAAGGGACACGGTCATTATGCTTGAGCCCCATAAACTATGTTCTAGGGGTCTAAGGCGATAGAACTGGGAGCGGCGTTAAATACCGGCCCAGCACCCCGCTACATCTGTGTCCCCGTCCGCCAGCAGCTACACCCTCTCTGCACGCGGATCTCCCATGGGAAGTAGGATATGTCCGTGCAAAGATAGTCAAACTGTCAGCGCACGGACATAGCGGAGATACAGCGCTGCAACGGGGCGCCTGACGAGAATAAACCAGCTCTTCAGATCCCTTTAACATCCATACCTTGCTTATAGCAGAGCCGGCTGATGCTACACCTTCCTTACATGCATCATTCTGAGAACACTGCTGCAATACTTAACCTGTAACATGCCAGAAGGAGCGCCTCCCTCAGGCTGTACCTACACCGGCGACTGCCCTGTAACCTGCCACGAGTAGCGCCTCCCTCAGGCTGTACCTACACCGGCGACTGCCCTGTAACCTGCCAGAAGGAGCGCCTCCCTCAGGTTGTACCTACACCGGCGACTGCCCTGTAACCTGCCAGAAGGAGCGCCTCCCTCAGGCTGTACCTACACCGGCGACTGCCCTGTAACCTGCCAGGAGTAGCGCCTCCCTCAGGCTGTACCTACACCGGCGACTGCCCTGTAACCTGCCAGAAGGAGCGCCTCCCTCAGGCTGTACCTACACCGGCGACTTCCCTGTAACCTGCCAGGAGTAGCGCCTCCCTCAGGCTGTACCTACACCGGCGACTGCCCTGTAACCTGCCAGGAGTAGCGCCTCCCTCAGGCTGTACCTACACCGGCGACTGCCCTGTAACCTGCCAGGAGTAGCGCCTCCCTCAGGCTGTACCTACACCGGCGACTGCCCTGTAACCTGCCAGGAGTAGCGCCTCCCTCAGGCTGTACCTACACCGGCGACTGCCACTGTAACCTGCCAGGATGAGCGCCTCCCTCAGGCTGTACCTACACCGGCGACTGCCCTGTAACCTGCCAGGATGAGCGCCTCCCTCAGGCTGTACCTACACCGGCGACTGCCCTGTAACCTGCCAGGATGAGCGCCTCCCTCAGGCTGTACGTACACCGGCGACTGCCCTGTAACCTGCCAGGAATAGCGCCTCCCTCAGGCTGTACCTACACCGGCGGCTGCCCTGTAACCTGCCAGGAGTAGCACCCCCCTCAGGCTGTACCTACACCGGCAGCTGTCCTGCACAAGCTTTCTGCTCTGCGAGAAGCATTCTAATTATCCTTAATGGTCTTCGTTTTCTCTCGCAGCGACTCCGTGAAGCACAAACATCTCAGCAGCTTCTGTTTTTCCACAATTTTGCCAGAAACTCACCAGTAATGTCCTGCGTTATAAGCAGCGCCTGGCTGCGGAATATGATGGCGCTATACAAATAAAGGTTATTATTATTATTACTTGATATCCGCGGGAGTTCTGCTAGTCCAATGCCATTTATTTCCCTATAGAGAAGCCCCGCAGTCGTCACGCGTGTTCAGCGATGCAGAGCCGATCTCTTGTAACGGACGTCGCACTCGCAGTGAAAATACATGTTTACAAGCGCCGTACCGGCTTCATGTCCTCAGACCAATTGTGGGAAAACAAACTGCCCCGTGCGTTCCAGAATCCAGCCGAGCCGTCAGGGCGGCCGCAGAGAAGCACCCCGGCCACGTCCAACAACCACGGCCACATATTTACCATCAGTATTACTTGTTGCCTCTTTAAATAAGTCTGTGACTACGTAATAAACCGCGGCTCCGAGACCCGCTGGGCAGGGGACCCTCAGGGCAGCTTCTAGAAGAACAGAGGCCCAAGATGGGGATCGCCCATCATCCATACGCTCCAATAGGACCATCCCCTATACAGGATCTGGTTAGACACCCCGTATACCTGCAGCACATCCAAGAGCCATCAGACACCCCCTCCTACAGCGTATAAGTACCGGTAGCGCAGGAGGGCAGCTCTGCTATATGTAGTCACACAGCTCATCCAGACCACTTACCTTGTCAGCAGGAGGGCAGCTCTGCTATATGTAGTTACACAGCTCATCCAGACCACTTACCTTGTCAGCAGGAGGGCAGCTCTGCTATATGTAGTTACACAGCTCATCCAGACCACTTACCTTGTCAGCAGGAGGGCGGCTCTGCTATATGTAGTTACACAGCTCATCCAGACCACTTACCTTGTCAGCAGGAGGGCGGCTCTGCTATATGTAGTCACACAGATCATCCAGACCACTTACCTTGTCAGCAGGAGGGCGGCTCTGCTATATGTAGTCACACAGCTCATCCAGACCACTTACCTTGTCAGCAGGAGACTTCTGGTCTTGGAAAGCAACAAAGACCGCGGTCGCCGACTGCAAATAACGAAGTGTCGGAGCAACGAGGCACAGGAGTTACATAGAATGTTTACCCGCTGAACGACCCGTCCGCGCTGGCGCTTTAATGTCTCACAAAAACCAAAAACCCCACACGATTCTATTAAACAAAAAAAAAATAAATAAAATCTTACGTAGCGGGGCCTCTTACACCGGTGGACACTTACCAGAGTATTCCGCTTACACCCCAAGGGGTGGGACAGACGTCCCGTAGCCCATTATAGCCTATGGACCCGTCACACCAGGCTTTCATCAGTCTTTCTGGACAGTGTTGTGTCCCAGATGAACCTACGGCCCGTGTGGACGGCGCTAACTGGGGTGAGAACGCCCATCAGGCGGCACAAGTAAGAAGCCTGCAGCAGACTGCCCGGTCGGCGACTACTTACCTTCAGGCACTGCTGTGATGTTGGTCACTCTGAGGTGCAGGTTAGGCAGAGGGACGGCGCAGATATTCCTCCCGAGGCGCTGCAGCGTGGGCAGCGTGAAGGAGATCTCGTACTTGTGCAGGATCTTCAAGAAGCCGACCTGCGGAGAGAAGCAGAAGCTGAGACGGCGTACGGATGAGAGGTCGGCCCCCGGGACCCCGTCCAGCAGGCAGCCGCGGCAGCTGAGGGGGGCGGTCACAGAAACAAGTCATTATATAGTGGAGCGCATGTCCATATAAAGCGTACCCATGGACTTCTTGTATCATACATGTAATAACTGCCAAACAGAACCTGAAGGTGCAAGATGAATCCCAAGAAGCCGAGAACACGAATAAGACGAGTATCTTCACCGGGACCTTCTGTGCTTCCTGCCATCAGATGCTGCTGTCCATTTGTGCCGGGTGTTCCAGCAGAGTCCGCAGTAGTCCGCCATCATAGGCTCCTCCCAGTCCACAGTCCCATTCTCCCACGGTCAGCAGTAGTCCGCCATCATAAGTGTCTCCCACCGTTCGCAGTCCCGTTCCCCCACGGTCAGCAGCAATCCGCCCTAAGCCCCTCCAACCGTCCGCAGTCGGGTTCCCCCTACGGTCAGCAGTCTACCATCATAAGCCCCTCCCACTGTACGCAGTCCCATTCCCCCACAGTCAGCAGCAGTCCGGAGGGCGACCGGTATCATGGTATAATGCCATCAGGCAGGTCTCAAAAAACGGAGCTCCTAGAACCAAACGGACGGGATCAGAATCGGCGGCACAACAATACCCAGAATCAGGCCTACCATCCCGGGCCCCGGGGGGCCCCCCTGTTCACAGCGTTGTTAGCATTCACTTGTTGTAACGATTTGTGAACGGTAATCGTTCCTCCTGAGAGCACCTGACTGATGGCCGGACGCCTGTCCCTTAGCATCCTCACTCAGACCGCCCCCTGCTGCTGCGTCTATCACCTGGGACTAAGAACAACCCCCAAACTGGGGGAAGCCTTTAAATATCTAGCTGCTACACCTCCAGCCACGAATACCTGCACCGTGTGGCCAGGAGGAACTACAGAGACACCACCTCCAGCCACGAATACCTGCACCGTGTGGCCAGGAGGAACTACAGAGACACCACCTCCAGCCACAAATACCTGCACCGTGTGACCAGAAGGAACTACAGAAGCACCACCTCCAGCCACAAATACCTGCACCATGTGGCCAGGAGGAACTACAGAGGCACCACCTCCAGCCACGAATACCTGCACTGTGTGACCAGAAGGAACTACAGAGACACCACCTCCAGCCACAAATACCTGCACCATGTGGCCAGGAGGAACTAGAGAGACACCACCTCCAGCCACAAATACCTGCACCATGTGGCCAGGAGGAACTACAGAGGCACCACCTCCAGCCACAAATACCTGCACCATGTGGCCAGGAGGAACTACAGAGGCACCACCTCCAGCCACAAATACCTGCACCATGTGGCCAGGAGGAACTACAGAGACACCACCTCCAGCCACAAATACCTGCACCATGTGGCCAGGAGGAACTACAGAGACACCACCTCCAGCCACAAATACCTGCACCATGTGGCCAGGAGGAACTACAGAGACACCACCTCCAGCCACAAATACCTGCACCGTGTGGCCAGGAGGAACTACAGAGACACCACCTCCAGCCACAAATACCTGCACCGTGTGGCCAGGAGGAACTACAGAGACACCGCCTCCAGCCACAAAAACCTGCACCATGTGGCCAGGAGGAACTACAGAGACACCGCCTCCAGCCACAAATACCTGCACCATGTGGCCAGGAGGAACTACAGAGACACCGCCTCCAGCCACAAATACCTGCACCATGTGGCCAGGAGGAACTACAGAGACACCGCCTCCAGCCACAAAAACCTGCACCATGTGGCCAGGAGGAACTACAGAGGCACCACCTCCAGCCACAAATACCTGCACCATGTGGCCAGGAGGAACTACAGAGACACCGCCTCCAGCCACAAATACCTGCACCATGTGGCCAGGAGGAACTACAGAGACACCGCCTCCAGCCACAAAAACCTGCAGCATGTGGCCAGGAGGAACTACAGAGGCACCGCCTCCAGCCACAAAAACCTGCACCATGTGGCCAGGAGGAACTACAGAGGCACCGCCTCCAGCCACAAATACCTGCACCATGTGGCCAGGAGGAACTACAGAGACACCGCCTCCAGCCACAAATACCTACACCATGTGGCCAGGAGGAACTACAGAGACACCGCCTCCAGCCACAAAAACCTGCACCATGTGGCCAGGAGGAACTACAGAGGCACCGCCTCCAGCCACAAATACCTGCACTATGTGGCCAGGAGGAGCTACAGAGGCACCGCCTCCAGCCACAAATACCTGCACTATGTGGCCAGGAGGAGCTACAGAGGTACAGACCTACGGTAGAGGAGTGATGAGGGTACTATACGAGTAACTATCCACAGACAGGTGTAAGTGTGGCGTCTACATTCGGCCATCTGATAAATGCTGAAGTTTCGCTCCAAACACCGTCATTTTCAATAACGCCCCTTTAAGAGATAAGGCATCGGACTAGGGCCCAGATTTCTACCATCTGCCATCATTGGGCACAGTGCCATCGGCAGGCAGGATACACACAGTAAGCAATTAGAAGACAAAGAGGTGGATGAGAGGCGCTCGCTGGGCTCTGCTGTAATCACCTCCTATAACATAATAAGCTCAGCAGAGCAGAAGCAGAGGAGTCCTGTGGGGGCACCGCTGCTCCTGCCGGCAGATCAGCAGAGCAGAGGCAGAAGAGTCCTGTGGGGGCACCGCTGCTCCCGCCGGCAGACCAGCAGCGCCCCAGGAGAAGCCCCCTCACACCTCCGTTGCCCCTCAGACCTCTGTACCTTTACTAAGTAATTGCCGCCTTCCTCCGGAGAGACCATCACCACCGAGTCATGCAGCTTCTCATCAAAGTGCACGTGACTGGGGGCCCCGTCCTCCGAGAGCCCCGCCGCGAACCGCACGCCGCACACCTTCGGCTTCGCACCTGCGGAGGGAGGAAATGCATTACAGTCAGGAAGGAAGACGATTAACTCCGCGAGCTCCAGGTTATAACAGAAGGAGAGCCTCAGAGAGAAGGCAGGGGACATCACACCGCCAGCCCGCCGGATTACATAGGGGGCGGTATTATAGTAGTTATATTCTTGTACATAGGAGGCAGTATTATAGTAGTTATATTCTTGTACATACGGGGGCAGTATTATAGTAGTTATATTCTTGTATATAGTTGTCACCGTAGCAATGAAATCCTTTTTCAACTTTAATGAAACTTGTCACCGAAAGGACCAAAAATAATAAAACTTAGCTTTTATTGATTTTTAAATAATAAAAAGGCGTCCTTATATTTTCTCATATGTGCTAGAAGTCACACAATAATTAAAAACAGTAGGGCTTAGATATATAGATGAACACTGCTCTGTCCCAACAATCTAGGTGCATTAGCCGGGAATCGAACCCGGGCCTCCCGCGTGGCAGGCAAGAATTCTACCACTTCTACCACTTTTGTATTCCCTGATGTCTTTTTCTATCCAGGGTTACTCAGATTTCTATTTGTCAATGACTTGCACCACCAGATGTTTATTAAAGTGTGGTGAAGCACTCACTGTCAATGACCTTGAACACTTTTAATTCACTATCACAGGGTAGGCCTGATGTCCTCTGATTAGTCACGGTACAGTGATGTCTGTTAATTTACAGTCAGTAATATTGTACCTGACACACACATTTACTAGTACTGTCGTCCCATTTATAACAGTTGCTCATTAATATTGCTTGGGTCGTATTTGTTCTTATTATTTCTAGAACAATATCGCGGTGATTGATTTATATAGAAATCACCCCGATATGTCACCATTAGGTGTTAGGTCCGGAGTATGTTTTTGTATAACGCAGACCCAAGCTTATATTGGCTTGATACTCTATGGTATTCCCTTATGCCTATGACTGATCGCATGAGCCATTCATTTCTTATGGCTCATGTGATTATATACCAAGGTTAATTGCAACCAGACGACAGTTTCAGTGATTATCAAGGATAGAGATAAGTTGTTCCAAATAATAGTGTGTTTTCAATATGTTCTCTCTCCTACTGTTTTTAATTATTGTGTGACTTCTAGCACATATGAGAAAATATAAGGACGCCTTTTTATTATTTAAAAATCAATAAAAGCTAAGTTTTAGTATTCTTGTATATAGGAGGCAGTATTATAGTAGTTATATTCTTGTACATAGGAGGCAGTATTATAGTAGTTATATTCTTGTACATAGGGGGCTGTATTATAGTAGTTATATTCTTGTACATAGGGGCAGTATTATAGTAGTTATATTCTTGTACATAGGAGGCAGTATTATAGTAGTTATATTCTTGTACATAGGGGGGCAGTATTATAGTAGTTATATTCTTGTACATAGGGGGCAGTTTTATAGTAGTTATATTCTTGTACATAGGAGCAGTATTATAGTAGTTATATTCTTGTACATAGGAGGCAGTATTATAGTAGTTATATTCTTGTACATAGGGGGCAGTATTATAGTAGTTATATTCTTGTACATAGGAGCAGTATTATAGTAGTTATTTTCTTGTACATAGGGGGCAGTATTATAGTTGTTATATTCTTGTACATAGGGGGCAGTATTATAGTAGGTATATTCTTGTACATAGGGGGCAGTATTATAGTAGGTATATTCTTGTACATAGGGGGCAGTATTATAGTAGTTATATTCTTGTACATAGGGGCAGTATTATAGTAGTTATATTCTTGTACATAGGTGGCAGTATTATAGTAGTTATATTCTTGTACATAGGGGCAGTATTATAGTAGTTATATTCTTGTACATAGGTGGCAGTATTATAGTAGTTATATTCTTGTACATAGGGGCAGTATTATAGTAGTTATATTCTTGTACATAGGAGCAGTATTATAGTAGTTATATTCTTGTACATAGGAGCAGTATTATAGTAGTTATATTCTTGTACATAGGGGGCAGTATTATAGTAGTTATATTCTTGTACATAGGAGCAGTATTATAGTAGTTATATTCTTGTACATAGGAGCAGTATTATAGTAGTTATATTCTTGTACATAGGAGCAGTATTATAGTAGTTATATTCTTGTACATAGGGGGCAGTATTATAGTAGTTATATCCTTGTACATAGGAGGCAGTATTATAGTAGTTATATTCTTGTACATAGGGAGCAGTATTATAGTAGTTATATTCTTGTACATAGCAGCAGTATTATAGTAGTTATATTCTTGTACATAGGGGGCAGTATTATAGTAGTTATATTCTTGTACATAGGGGGCAGTATTATAGTAGTTATATTCTTGTACATAGGGGGCAGTATTATAGTAGTTATATTCTTGTACATAGGGGTCAGTATTATAGTAGTTATATTCTTGTACATAGGAGGCAGTATTATAGTAGTTATATTCTTGTACATAGGAGCAGTATTATAGTAGTTATATTCTTGTACATAGGAGCAGTATTATAGTAGTTATATTCTTGTACATAGGAAGCAGTATTATAGTAGGTATATTCTTGTACATAGGGGGAAGTATTATAGTAGTTATATTCTTGTACATAGGAGGCAGTATTATAGTAGTTATATTCTTGTACATAGGAGCAGTATAATAGTAGTTATATTCTTGTACATAGGGGCAGTATTATAGTAGTTATATTCTTGTACATAGGGGCAGTATTATAGTAGTTATATTCTTGTACATAGGAGCAGTATTATAGTAGTTATATTCTTGTACATAGGAGGCAGTATTATAGTAGTTATATTCTTGTACATAGGAGGCAGTATTATAGTAGTTATATTCTTGTACATAGGAGGCAGTATTATAGTAGTTATATTCTTGTACATAGGGGGCAGTATTATAGTAGTTATATTCTTGTACATAGGAGGCAGTATTATAGTAGTTATATTCTTGTACATAGGAGCAGTATTATAGTAGTTATATTCTTGTACATAGGAGCAGTATTATAGTAGTTATATTCTTGTACATAGGAGGCAGTATTATAGTAGTTATATTCTTGTACATAGGAGGCAGTATTATAGTAGTTATATTCTGGTACATAGGGGGCAGTATTATAGTAGTTATATTCTAGTACATAGTGGGCAGTATTATAGTAGTTATATTCTTGTACATAGGAGGCAGTATTATAGTAGTTATATTCTGGTACATAGGGGGCAGTATTATAGTAGTTATATTCTAGTACATAGTGGGCAGTATTATAGTAGTTATATTCTTGTACATAGGGGGCAGTATTATAGTAGTTATATTCTTGTACATAGGGGGCAGTATTATAGTAGTTATATTCTTGTACATAGGGGGCAGTATTATAGTAGTTATATTCTTGTACATAGGGGGCAGTATTATAGTAGTTATATTCTTGTACATAGGAGGCAGTATTATAGTAGTTATATTCTTGTACATAGGAGGCAGTATTATAGTAGTTATATTCTTATACATAGGGGCAGTATTATAGTAGTTATATTCTTGTACATAGGGGGCAGTATTATAGTAGTTATATTCTTGTACATAGGGGCAGTATTATAGTAGTTATATTCTTGTACATAGGGGGCAGTATTATAGTAGTTATATTCTTGTACATAGGGGGCAGTATTATAGTAGTTATATTCTTGTACATAGGAGGCAGTATTATAGTAGTTATATTCTTGTACATAGGGGCAGTATTATAGTAGTTATATTCTTGTACATAGGGGGCAGTATTATAGTAGTTATATTCTTGTACATAGGGGCAGTATTATAGTAGTTATATTCTTGTACATAGGGGGCAGTATTATAGTAGTTATATTCTTGTACATAGGGGCAGTATTATAGTAGTTATATTCTTGTACATAGGGGGCAGTATTATAGTAGTTATATTCTTGTACATAGGAGCAGTATTATAGTAGTTATATTCTTGTACATAGGGGGCAGTATTATAGTAGTTATATTCTTGTACATAGGGGGCAGTATTATAGTAGTTATATTCTTGTACATAGGGGGCAGTATTATAGTAGTTATATTCTTGTACATAGGAGGCACTATTATAGTAGTTATATTCTTGTACATAGGAGCAGTATTATAGTAGTTATATTCTTGCACATAGGAGGCAGTATTATAGTAGTTATATTCTTGTACATAGGAGGCAGTATTATAGTAGTTATATTCTTGTACATAGGAGGCAGTATTATAGTAGTTATATTCTTGTACATAGGAGGCAGTATTATAGTAGTTATATTCTTGTACATAGGAGGCAGTATTATAGTAGTTATATTCTTGTACATAGGGGCAGTATTATAGTAGTTATATTCTTGTACATAGGGGGCAGTATTATAGTAGTTATATTCTTGTACATAGGGGGCAGTGTTATAGTAGTTATATTCTTGTACATAGGGAGCAGTATTATAGTAGTTATATTCTTGTACATAGGAGGCAGTATTATAGTAGTTATATTCTTGTACATAGGAAGCAGTATTATAGTAGTTATATTCTTGTACATAGGAGGCAGTATTATAGTAGTTATATTCTTGTACATAGGAGGCAGTATTATAGTAGTTATATTCTTGTACATAGGAGGCAGTATTATAGTAGTTATATTCTTGTACATAGGGGTCAGTATTATAGTAGTAATATTCTTGTACATAGGGGGCAGTATTATAGTAGTTATATTCTTGTATATAGGAAGCAGTATTATAGTAGTTATATTCTTGTACATAGGAGGCAGTATTATAGTAGTTATATTCTTGTATATAGGAAGCAGTATTATAGTAGTTATATTCTTGTACATAGGAGGCAGTATTATAGTAGTTATATTCTTGTACATAGGGGGGCAGTATTATAGTAGTTATATTCTTGTACATAGGGGGACAGTATTATAGTAGTTATATTCTTGTACATAGGGGGACAGTATTATAGTAGTTATAGTCTTGTACATAGGAGGCAGTATTATAGTAGTTATATTCTTGTACATAGGGGGGCAGTATTATAGTAGTTATATTCTTGTACATAGGGGGGCAGTATTATAGTAGTTATAGTCTTGTACATAGGAGGCAGTATTATAGTAGTTATATTCTTGTACATAGGGGGCGGTATTATAGTAGTTATATTCTTGTACATAGGAGGCAGTATTATAGTAGTTATATTCTTGTACATAGGGGGCAGTATTATAGTAGTTATATTCTTGTACATAGGGGGCAGTATTATAGTAGTTATATTCTTGTACATAGGGGCAGTATTATAGTAGTTATATTCTTGTACATAGGGGCAGTATTATAGTAGTTATATTCTTGTACATAGGGGGCAGTATTATAGTAGTTATATTCTTGTACATAGGGGGCAGTATTATAGTAGTTATATTCTTGTACATAGGGGGCAGTATTATAGTAGTTATATTCTTGTACATAGGGGGCAGTATTATAGTAGTTATATTCTTGTACATAGGGGCAGTATTATAGTAGTTATATTCTTGTACATAGTGGGTAGTATTATAGTAGTTATATTCTTGCACATAGGGGTCAGTATTATAGTAGTTATATTCTTGTACATAGTGGGTAGTATTATAGTAGTTATATTCTTGCACATAGGGGTCAGTATTATAGTAGTTATATTCTTGTACATAGGGGCACTATTATAGTAGTTATATTCTTGTACATAGTGGGTAGTATTATAGTAGTTATATTCTTGCACATAGGAGGCAGTATTATAGTAGTTATATTCTTGTACATAGGAGGCAGTATTATAGTAGTTATATTCTTGTACATAGGGGCACTATTATAGTAGTTATATTCTTGTACATAGGGGCAGTATTATAGTAGTTATATTCTTGTACATAGGGGGCAGTATTATAGTAGTTATATTCTTGTACATAGGGGGCAGTATTATAGTAGTTATATTCTTGTACATTGGGGCAGTATTATAGTAGTTATATTCTTGTACATAGGGGGCAGTATTATAGTAGTTATATTCTTGTACATAGGGGGCAGTATTATAGTAGTTATATTCTTGTACATAGGGGGCAGTATTATAGTAGTTATATTCTTGTACATAGGGGGCAGTATTATAGTAGTTATATTCTTGTACATAGGGGGCAGTATTATAGTAGTTATATTCTTGTACATAGGGGCAGTATTATAGTAGTTATATTCTTGTACATAGAGGGCAGTATTATAGTAGTTATATTCTTGTACATAGGGGGCAGTATTATAGTAGTTATATTCTTGTACATAGTGGGTAGTATTATAGTAGTTATATTCTTGCACATAGGGGTCAGTATTATAGTAGTTATATTCTTGTACATAGGAGGCAGTATTATAGTAGTTATATTCTTGTACATAGGGGCACTATTATAGTAGTTATATTCTTGTACATAGGGGCAGTATTATAGTAGTTATATTCTTGTACATAGGGGGCAGTATTATAGTAGTTATAGTCTTGTACATAGGGGGCAGTATTATAGTAGTTATATTCTTGTACATAGGGGCAGTATTATAGTAGTTATATTCTTGTACATAGGGGGCAGTATTATAGTAGTTATATTCTTCTACATAGGGGGCAGTATTATAGTACTTATATTCTTGTACATAGGAGCAGTATTATAGTAGTTATATTCTTGTACATAGGGGGCGGTATTATAGTAGTTATATTCTTGTACATAGGAGGCAGTATTATAGTAGTTATATTCTTGTACATAGGGGGCAGTATTATAGTAGTTATATTCTTGTACATAGGGGGCAGTATTATAGTAGTTATATTCTTGTACATAGGGGGCAGTATTATAGTAGTTATATTCTTGTACATAGGGGCAGTATTATAGTAGTTATATTCTTGTACATAGGGGCAGTATTATAGTAGTTATATTCTTGTACATAGGGGGCAGTATTATAGTAGTTATATTCTTGTACATAGGGGGCAGTATTATAGTAGTTATATTCTTGTACATAGGGGGCAGTATTATAGTAGTTATATTCTTGTACATAGGGGGCAGTATTATAGTAGTTATATTCTTGTACATAGGGGCAGTATTATAGTAGTTATATTCTTGTACATAGTGGGTAGTATTATAGTAGTTATATTCTTGCACATAGGGGTCAGTATTATAGTAGTTATATTCTTGTACATAGTGGGTAGTATTATAGTAGTTATATTCTTGCACATAGGGGTCAGTATTATAGTAGTTATATTCTTGTACATAGTGGGTAGTATTATAGTAGTTATATTCTTGCACATAGGGGTCAGTATTATAGTAGTTATATTCTTGTACATAGGGGCACTATTATAGTAGTTATATTCTTGTACATAGGGGGCAGTATTATAGTAGTTATATTCTTGTACATAGGAGGCAGTATTATAGTAGTTATAGTCTTGTACATAGGAGGCAGTATTATAGTAGTTATATTCTTGTACATAGGGGACAGTATTATAGTAGTTATATTCTTGTACATAGGGGGCAGTGTTATAGTAGTTATATTCTTGTACATAGGAGGCAGTATTATAGTAGTTATATTCTTGTACATAGGGGGCAGTATTATAGTAGTTATAGTCTTGTACATAGTGGGCAGTATTATAGTAGTTATATTCTTGTACATAGGAGGCAGTATTATAGTAGTTATATTCTTGTACATAGGGGGCAGTATTATAGTAGTTATAGTCTTGTACATAGGAGGCAGTATTATAGCAGTTATATTCTTGTACATAGGAGGCAGTATTATAGCAGTTATATTCTTGTACATAGGAGCAGTATTATAGTAGTTATATTATTGTACATAGGGGGCAGTATTATAGTAGTTATATTCTTGTACATAGGGGGCAGTATTATAGTAGTTATATTCTTGTACATAGTGGGCAGCATTATAGTAGTTATATTCTTGTACATAGAGGGCAGTATTATAGTAGTTATATTCTTGTACATAGGAGGCAGTATTATAGTAGTTATATTCTTGTACATAGGGGGCAGTATTATAGTAGTTATAGTCTTGTACATAGGGGGCAGTATTATAGTAGTTATATTCTTGTACATAGGAGGCAGTATTATAGTAGTTATATTCTTGTACATAGGGGGCAGTATTATAGTAGTTATAGTCTTGTACATAGGAGCAGTATTATAGTAGTTATATTCTCGTACATAGGGGGCAGTATTATAGTAGTTATATTCTCGTACATAGGGGGCAGTATTATAGTAGTTATATTCTCGTACATAGGGGGCAGTATTATAGTAGTTATATTCTCGTACATAGGGGGCAGTATTATAGTAGTTATATTCTCGTACATAGGGGGCAGTATTATAGTAGTTCTATTCTTGTACATAGGGGGCAGTATTATAGTAGTTCTATTCTTGTACATAGGGGGCAGTATTATAGTACTTCTATTCTTGTACATAGGGGGCAGTATTATAGTACTTCTATTCTTGTACATAGGGGGCAGTATTATAGTACTTCTATTCTTGTACATAGGGGGCAGTATTATAGTAGTTATATTCTTGTACATAATAGTATTATAGTACTTCTATTCTTGTACATCGGGGGCAGTATTATAGTACTTCTATTCTTGTACATAATAGTATTATAGTAGTTATATTCTTGTACATAGGGGACAGTATTATAGTAGTTCTATTCTTGTACATAGGGGGCAGTATTATAGTAGTTCTATTCTTGTACATAGGGGGCAGTATTATAGTAGTTATATTCTTGTACATAGGGGGCAGTATTACAGTAGTTATATTCTTGTACATAGGAGGCAGTATTATAGTAGTTATATTCTTGTACATAGGAGGCAGTATTATAGTAGTTATATTCTTGTACATAGGAGGCAGTATTATAGTAGTTATATTCTTGTACATAGGGAGCAGTATTCTAGTAGTTATATTCTTGTACATAGGGGGCAGTATTATCGTAGTTATATTCTTGTACATAGGGGGCAGTATTATAGTAGTTATATTCTTGTACATAGAGGCAGTATTATAGTAGTTATATTCTTGTACATAGGAGGCAGTATTATAGTAGTTATATTCTTGTACATAGGAGGCAGTATTATAGTAGTTATATTCTTGTACATAGAGGGCAGTATTATAGTAGTTATATTCTTGTACATAGAAGCAGTATTATAGTAGTTATATTCTTGTACATAGGAGGCAGTATTATAGTAGTTATATTCTTGTACATAGGGGGCAGTATTATAGTAGTAATATTCTTGTACATAGGACGCAGTATTATAGCAGTTATATTCTTGTACATAGGGGGCAGTATTATAGTAGTAATATTCTTGTACATAGGACGCAGTATTATAGTAGTTATATTCTTGTACACAGGAGCAGTCTTATAGTAGTTATATTCTTGTACATAGGGGGCAGTATTATAGTAGTTATATTCTTGTACATAGGGGACAGTATTATAGTAGTTATATTCTTGTACATGGAGGGCAGTATTATAGTAGTTATATTCTTGTACATAGAAGCAGTATTATTGTAGTTATATTCTTGTACATAGGGGGCAGTATTATAGTAGTTATATGCTTGTACATAGGGGGCAGTATTATTGTAGTTATATGCTTGTACATAGGGGGCAGTATTATTGTAGTTATATTCTTGTACATAGGGGGCAGTATTATAGTAGTTATATTCTTGTACATAGGGGGCAGTATTATAGTAGTTATATTCTTGTACATAGAGGCAGTATTATAGTAGTTATATTCTTGTACATAGGGGGCAGTATTATAGATACTACATTAATTAAGAGATAGATGACGTACAGAAGATCTCTGCTACTTAGGTAAAGCAAATAATGTTTCATCCTGGCACATGATGGAACAATTACCACACAGATTCCTGCAGGCGATATTGATTTTAAGTGTGAATCTACTCTTTTCAGCAATAACGCCCCCAGCTGTTTGAGCCGTGACACTTATGTAACAATAGGCAAGGACATCTCTACATTAATGTATTACAACAGTTGATTATGAGGTTTCTGAGTGACCCCATTAACGCTGCAGACATCTTTCACATTCTGACTCAGCAGGGGCGACACATCCCGGGTTTAGTGCCGACAGCTATATGGGCCTCTACCATATGCAGAAGTACAAACTGAGGTCTATCACTTACAGTGCAGGGTGACCGACTTACCTTTCCTAGCTGCAGCCATCGATGGTACCAGATGAAACCCTCCAAGTCAGAAATCTGTGGCCATCCTGGCACAGCGCCCCCAACTGCCAACACAGAACATAAAGTCATTGTTTATAGATGTACAGCCGGTAGGTGACCTACTTCACCAGGGATGTCGCAGGTTGTGTGCTGCCCGGGGCGGTTTACATGCCATGCTACACCTGCTGCCCGCACCACGCCTTTGTTGTGTGCTGCCCGGGGCGGTTTACATGCCATGCTACACCTGCTGCCCGCACCACGCCTTTGTTGTGTGCTGCCCGCGGGCAGGTTACATGCCACGCCTTTGTTGTCTGCTGCCCGCGGGCAGGTTACATGCCACGCCTTTGTTGTGTGCTGCCCGCGGGCAGGTTACATGCCACGCCTTTGTTGTGTGCTGCCCGCGGGCAGGTTACATGCCACGCCTTTGTTGTGTGCTGCCCGCGGGCAGGTTACATGCCACGCCTTTGTTGTGTGCTGCCCGCGGGCAGGTTACATGCCACGCCTTTGTTGTGTGCTGCCCGCGGGCAGGTTACATGCCACGCCTTTGTTGTGTGCTGCATATTGTATGGTGTAGCTGTGAAGCAGATCAGGAAGGAGATACAAGTCTGACAGCCAGGATGGAAGCGGCACGGATGCAGTTCTCATCATTTTTGCTCCTCCGGCTGTTTGTGCAATAGTCTCGGAATCAGACAATGGAAACAACGTGGTCCCCCGGATACCAGAGCTTCAAGGGAAGAGATGAAGAGCGCAGCAGCATTGTGCTGCACCGCCCTGCAACAATGTATGCCAAGGTGACTGCAGTGCACTTTGTACCACGACGGCGGGTGCGCTGCGTATAACACCCACGGCACGCCTGCCCGCAGCTGTCCACACCTTCCAGGGTCGGGCCGCAGGGTCCTTTGGGACCTTCCAGGGGTCCGGCCATAGTTACACAGGCGAGAGCGATATCGGTCAGAAACACAAAGCTGATATCACACCCAGATGTGGCTGTTACTGCGATGAACAGGCGCTCTGTGGGGGGTAACAACACCCACCCACACCGTGCCGCCTCAGTCACCCCCACTTCAAACAAACGGAATAGGTTGTATGCAGGATGTCCCGCAAACACCGCGCCTCACAGCTGTCACCGGGACACGAAGTCAGGGCGGCCAGAAGACGGGCAGAGCGAACAATTTATCCAAAGATATCTAATCAAAATGAGTACAGAGAGACTATACATGTGTGCGTGTCATAATCCTACTCATCACCCAGCAAAGCTGGCATTTTTGACGTAGTGCGCCGCCAAAACAACCCCCCCCCCCCCCCCCCTCAAGATGGCAGAATTTTTTCTTCTTCCATGTCACAATTTTGGAGGTTCTGCAGCCGTTATACGTTATAGTACCAGCGACAGAAGCGAGCGGCCGGCAGGCAGCTAGGGACACCCACAAGTAAAAGGATTTGTGAAAGAGGGGAGTCACTGATGTGGCCTATACATCCGAAGCCACCGACCGGAGACATAGCACCCGGGGGGCCGACTGACTGCCAGCTCACCAGATCCTGGACTCATGTCAGATGCAGACCAAATCACACCCCAACACAGCTCACTGCCACCACCGACCGCCCGGCAGGCCAGCCCCCCCTTGCTGCCACCACCACCGACCGCCCGATACCCAGCATGATCCAGTATTGTAGTAGGCATCGTAGTCATCTAGATAGATTTCTGATAATGTATTTTGAGTGCCGGCGCCCCTCTCTGGTCTCCGCTTCAGTCGTTAGTTGCAGCCATGTTTAGCGCACCGATTGATTTACTGGGAGTGCCGACCTTTCTCTCGGTAACAGCCAACACTTCGGGGTTATGGATACGGCGTGCAAGTACAATGACTAATAAAGAGTAAAGCGTCGTTATAAGAAGGGTTCATAGAGCTTGGATAATATATACAAGGAGATATTTACTGGGGGGGGGTACAAATACTAGGAGGGAGAAGAATAGAAAGTCCCGGTCTGCGAAGTTGTTTCCCCTAGTCGAGGCGCAGAGTATGCGGAACGGGGGACAGCGTCCATTAGATGCCACTACGGGGTATGACAATTCAGGGAAGGGAGCCCCCCGAGTCACATCTCCACCAATCTCGTCTTTCACATCATTGATTGGCTGAGCATGTGCGCCAATCTTCCGGATTCAAACTCAATTCAACATTTTCGCCATGTTTCCCCATAGTTCCCATTTAAGTGAATGGCCTGTAATACCAAGTCTGGCCACTTCAGTGAGAACAGGGTACATGAGCACGATCGCTTGGGAAACAGCTGATCTGTGAGGATCCTGGGCAGCGAACCTCCATTGGTCTGCCATTGATGATCTATCCCAAGACCAGAGACTGAGTAGTTTACAACTGAACCCCTTCACAGGAGATCTCACACCGTACTGTGGGTTATTCTGACTAAGGAGTAAGTAGGACATCTCATCCTCTGTATCCCTACTAATAATCCTTGACCTCTGATGCGTGTTACACTGTTGACCATGAGCACCTCCTCAGTATGCTCTGCTCCATCGGCCTACAGGACACTGCTCTCACCTGGTTCTCCTCCTACCTCTGACCGCTCTTTCAACATCTCCTTTGCTGGCTCTACCTCCTCTCCACTTCCTGCCACTGTCGGGGTCCCCCAAGGCTCAGCCCTCTGTCCCCTCCCACCTCTTCCACTTGCTGTTGGGGTCCCTCCAGGCCTCGGTCCCCGGCCTCCCCCCCCCTCCCCGCTTGCTGTTGGGGTCCCTCCAGGCCTCGGTCCCCGGCCTCCCCCCCCTCCCCCCTTGCTGTTGGGGTCCCTCCAGGCCTCGGTCCCCGGCCTCCCCCCCCCTCCCCCCTTGCTGTTGGGGTCCCTCCAGGCCTCGGTCCCCGGCCTCCCCCCCCCTCCCCCCTTGCTGTTGGGGTCCCTCCAGGCCTCGGTCCCCGGCCTCCCCCCCTCCCCCCTTGCTGTTGGGGTCCCTCCAGGCCTCGGTCCCCGGCCTCCCCCCCCCTCCCCCCTTGCTGTTGGGGTCCCTCCAGGCCTCGGTCCCCGGCCTCCCCCCCCCTCCCCCCTTGCTGTTGGGGTCCCTCCAGGCCTCGGTCCCCGGCCTCCCCCCCCCCTCCCCCCTTGCTGCTGGGGCCCCTTTAGGGCTCGGTCCCCGGCCCCCTCCCCCCTTGCTGCTGGGGCCCCTTCAGGGCTCGGTCCCCGGCCCCCTCCCCCCTTGCTGCTGGGGCCCCTTCAGGGCTCGGTCCCCGGCCCCCTCCCCCCTTGCTGCTGGGGCCCCTTCAGGGCTCGGTCCCCGGCCCCCTCCCCCCTTGCTGCTGGGGCCCCTTCAGGGCTCGGTCCCCGGCCCCCTCCCCCCTTGCTGCTGGGGCCCCTTCAGGGCTCGGTCCCCGGCCCCCTCCCCCTTGCTGCTGGGGCCTCTTCAGGGCTCGGTCCCTGGCCCCCTCCCCCGTTCCTCTTGCTGCTGGGGCCCCCTTCAGGGCTCGGTCCTCAGCCCCCTTGCTGTTGGGGCCCCCTCCCCCCTCTAATACGAACCTTACATGCTCGCCTACAGGACTTCACCAGAGCAGCACCGACACCCTGGAACGCTCTACCCCAAGACAACCGGACAATCTATGATGCACGGAATTTCAGACGTGCCCTAAAGACTCATCTCTTCAAAGAAGCATATCAACTCCCCGCCCTCAAATTATACCCATCATGATTATCTCCTGCCCATATACCTCCCCACCACATTCCCAGATCCTTTACCCGTTCCTCATAAGACATGATTTGCAGATCGCTCACCCTTTTGGTAACTTCTCTGAACTTGCACCAGTTTGTCTATTTTAAAGTGGGGCGCCCAGAACTAGATATTCCCGATGAGGTCTGACTAAGGCCGCCTGCAGACGGGTCTGATCCTGCTGGGAGAACTCTCGCAGCGGGATGTAGACCCGTGCCCTGCGGCTCACCCGCTTCCAGCGTCTTCCGCCTCTATGCGCCGCCTGCAGGCCAGCCGGCACATGTGCAGAGCGTAGCTGATGCGTTGCTACTGACGTTTCTGTGCAGGTCTCTGATGACCCGCACACAAGTAGGACAGGCCGCCATTTGTTTTCCGCGTGTTTTCGTGTAGACAAATCAAGCTTTTCTAGATCTTTTTGAATCCTCTCTCTCTTCCCTAGTGTTAGCTATCCCTCCTAGCTTTGTGCCGTTGGCAAATCTGATCCGTTTCCCATCAATTCCCTCCTCCAGATCATTTATAAACATATTGACCCCCTCGGACAGAGCCTTGTGGTCCCCCCCTTGATATGTTCTTCCACTTGGATGTGCAGCCATTTAGGACCCCTCTGAGTACAAATCACTCAAACAGTTGTGAATCCAGACTGTTAGGGGTGTTGGGACCAGTGGATGGGGGCACACAAGGTGACCGGGCTCAGGACGCCCCCTACAGACCACCAGTAGAGAGAAGTGTCTGACCAGACTGTTAGGGGGTGTTGGGACCAGTGGATGGGGGCACACAAGGTGACCGGGCTCAAGACGCCCCCTACAGACCACCAGTAGAGAGAAGTGTCTGACCAGACTGTTAGGGGGTGTTGGGACCAGTGGATGTGTGAGGGCACACAAGGTGACTGGGCTCAGGATGCCCCCTACAGACCACCAGTAGAGAGGAGCATCTCACCAGACTGTTAGGAGGTGTTGGGACCAGTGGATGGGGGCACACAAGGTGACCGGGCTCAGGACGCCCCCTACAGACCACCAGTAGAGAGGAGCATCTCACCAGACTGTTAGGAGGTGTTGGGACCAGTGGATGGGGGCACACAAGGTGACCGGGCTCAAGACGCCCCCTACAGACCACCAGTAGAGAGGATTGTCTGATCATCCGACAAGCTCCAACTGTTTCATTGTCCACCATCCAGAGACAGGGGGCGCCATAGTTACACCCCTGTGTCTGTAGGAACCATTTCCAGGCTCTTAGCTGAAGAACATTTGGTTTCCCAGCCCCCATTACACGTCGGGCCTCCGACCCCCGGCGCCGCCCCCATTACACGTCGGGCCTTTGACCCCCGGCGCCGCCCCCATTACACGTCGGGCCTCCGACCCCCGGCGCCGCCCCCATTACACGTCGGGCCTCCGACCCCCGGCGCCGCCCCCATTACACGTCGGGCCTCCGACCCCCGGCGCCGCCCCCATTACACGTCGGGCCTCCGACCCCCGGCGCCGCCCCCATTACACGTCGGGCCTCCGACCCCCGGCGCCGCCCCCATTACACGTCGGGCCTCCGACCCCCGGCGCCGCCCCCATTACACGTCGGGCCTCCGACCCCCGGCGCCGCCCCCATTACACGTCGGGCCTCCGACCCCCAGTGGTGTTGTTATCGATGAAAATGACGGTATGGGTTGTCTTCCGTGATGAACCCAGGTTTAGTTTGGATGCCAATGACAGTATTTGTGTCTGGAGACCTCAGAGTGAGCACCTCTGCCCCCTGCTGGTGTAATGGTTTGGGGGTCGATCGCATACGACAGTCGGTCACCCCTCATAATGGTATAAGCGATACTGACAGCTCAGCGATATGTTCATCCTGCAGGATAATGCTCGGCCGCACACACAGGGGGCCCCCAAGAGCCCCCACAACATTGTCACTTCTGTGGCTGCCCGTCACCAGATTGATCCCCAATAGAACATGTATCGGACCAGCTGGGACACCAACTGCAACAGCCGACAAGTTTGTAAGCATCCATACTCGTCTATATCAGATCTTGTATCCAAATTAGAGGCGGTACAACAGGGTACTAGAGCCTCCATGTCTGTCCGTATCACATCTTGTATCCAAGCTAGAGGTGGTACAACAGGGTACTAGAGCCTCCATGCCCACCTGTATCACATCTTGTATCCAAGCTAGAGGCGGTACAACAGGGTACTAGAGCCTCCATGCCCATCTGTATCACATCTTGTATCCAAGCTAGAGGTGGGACAACAGGGTTCTAGAGCCTCCATGCCCCCCGTATCACATCTTGTATCCAAGCTAGAGGTGGTACATCAGGGTACTAGAGCCTCCATGCCTGCCTGTATCACATCTTGTATCCAAGCTAGAGGCGGTACAACAGGGTACTAGAGCCTCCATTCCCTCCTGTATCACATCTTGTATCCAAGCTAGAGGTGGTACAACAGGGTACTAGAGCCTCCATGCCCCCCGTATCACATCTTGTATCCAAGCTAGAGGTGGTACATCAGGGTACTAGAGCCTCCATGCCTGCCTGTATCACATCTTGTATCCAAGCTAGAGGCGGTACAACAGGGTACTAGAGCCTCCATGCCTGCCTTTATCACATCTTGTATCCAAGCTAGAGGCGGTACAACAGGGTACTAGAGCCTCCATTCCCTCCTGTATCACATCTTGTATCCAAGCTAGAGGTGGTACAACAGGGTACTAGAGCCTCCATGCCCCCCGTATCACATCTTGTATCCAAGCTAGAGGTGGTACATCAGGGTACTAGAGCCTCCATGCCTGCCTGTATCACATCTTGTATCCAAGCTAGAGGCGGTACAACAGGGTACTAGAGCCTCCATTCCCTCCTGTATCACATCTTGTATCCAAGCTAGAGGCGGTACAACAGGGTACTAGAGCCTCCCTACACGGGGTCATTTCTCCACAATAAGTGATACCTCTGATCTGATATTGAAATCAGTTAATAACATTTAATCACACTGAAAGCTCCGCCCCTCTTCTTGGGCAGGGATGTTACTGACATACTATACGGCCAGCGCTCGGCCTGACAGCTCAGACGTCTCCTGGGGCTCACGAGCCGCCATCACAGAGGCGGATGGAGACATTTGTCTGATAACAGAAACAGAGGCTTCGGAAATAATGCTGCACTCCTACCAACTGCAGGGAGACCCCAGAGCTTCGGGGAGGGTCAGGAGACCTCAGGGGACCCACCACATGCTGCCCCTCATACTCCGGCCTGTGGGGGTCTGCCATTTGGTGTGAAGATTAGATGGTGATAACCAGTCCTTCCCCTGGCCTTCATCAGCAGTACCGCAGCGGGTCAGACCATAGTGCGGTCCAACTCATTGCCCAATACACCGCTCTTCTGAAGCTAATACTCTGGTCCAGACACTGGTGGCCGCTGCAAAACCTTCCCTCGCTGCAGACACTCAGCCTGACTTTACTGCTGGGATCACTAGTACGTCAGGAACGCCACACAGTCAACGTCCCCCGTACCACACGGCAAACAGCATAATAGCAGGTCCCACTCTTCTACATACACAGGAGGGGCAGTGGGCGGACCTCGTTAAACCCTGCCCCCACCCCCCCCCATGTAGAAGAGCGCACCTCATTAAATCCTGCCTGCCCCCCCACTACTATAATAGTAGTTATATTCTTGTACATAGGGGGCAGTATTATAGTAGTTATATTCTTGTACATAGGGGGCAGTATTATAGTAGTTATATTCTTGTACATATGAGGCAGTATTATAGTAGTTATATTCTTGTACATAGGGGGCAGTATTATGGTAGTTATATTCTTGTACATAGGGGGCAGTATTATAGTAGTTATATTCTTGTACATAGAGGGCAGTATTATAGTAGTTATATTCTTATACATAGGAGCAGTATTATAGTAGTTATATTCTTGTACATAGGAGGCAGTATTATAGTAGTTATATTCTTGTACATAGGGGGCAGTATTATAGTAGTTATATTCTTGTACATAGAGGGCAGTATTATAGTAGTTATATTCTTGTACATAGGGAGCAGTATTATAGTAGTTATATTCTTATACATAGGAGCAGTATTATAGTAGTTATATTCTTGTACATAGGAGCAGTATTATAGTAGTTATATTCTTATACATAGGAGCAGTATTATAGTAGTTATATTCTTATACATAGGAGCAGTATTATAGTAGTTATATTCTTATACATAGGAGCAGTATTATAGTAGTTATATTCTTGTACATAGGAGGCAGTATTATAGTAGTTATATTCTTGTACATAGGGAGCAGTATTATAGTAGTTATATTCTTGTACATATGAGGCAGTATTATAGTAGTTATATTCTTGTACATAGGGGGCAGTATTATGGTAGTTATATTCTTGTACATAGGGGGCAGTATTATAGTAGTTATATTCTTGTACATAGAGGGCAGTATTATAGTAGTTATATTCTTATACATAGGAGCAGTATTATAGTAGTTATATTCTTGTACATAGGAGGCAGTATTATAGTAGTTATATTCTTGTACATAGGGGGCAGTATTATAGTAGTTATATTCTTGTACATAGAGGGCAGTATTATAGTAGTTATATTCTTGTACATAGGGAGCAGTATTATAGTAGTTATATTCTTATACATAGGAGCAGTATTATAGTAGTTATATTCTTGTACATAGGAGCAGTATTATAGTAGTTATATTCTTATACATAGGGAGCAGTATTATAGTAGTTATATTCTTATACATAGGAGCAGTATTATAGTAGTTATATTCTTATACATAGGAGCAGTATTATAGTAGTTATATTCTTGTACATAGGAGGCAGTATTATAGTAGTTATATTCTTGTACATAGGGAGCAGTATTATAGTAGTTATATTCTTGTACATAGGGGGCAGTATTATAGTAGTTATATTCTTGTACATAGGGGGCAGTATTATAGTAGTTATATTCTTGTACATAGGAGGCAGTATTATAGTAGTTATATTCTTGTACATAGGGGCAGTATTATAGTAGTTATATTCTTGTACATAGGGGGCAGTATTATAGTAGTTATATTCTTGTACATAGGAGGCAGTATTATAGTAGTTATATTCTTGTACATAGGAGGCAGTATTATAGTAGTTATATTCTTGTACATAGGGGGCAGTATTATAGTAGTTATATTCTTGTACATAGGAGGCAGTATTATAGTAGTTATATTCTTGTACATAGGAGGCAGTATAATAGTAGTTATATTCTTGTACATAGGGACAGTATTATAGTAGTTATATTCTTGTACATAGGAGGCAGCATTATAGTAGTTATATTCTTGTATATAGGGGGCAGTATTATAGTAGTTATATTCTTGTATATAGGGGGCAGTATTATAGTAGTTATATTCTTATACATAGGAGGCAGTATTATAGTAGTTATATTCTTATACATAGGAGGCAGTATTATAGTAGTTATATTCTTATACATAGGAGGCAGTATTATAGTAGTTATATTCTTATACATAGGAGGCAGTATTATAGTAGTTATATTCTTATACATAGGAGGCAGTATTATAGTAGTTATATACTTGTACATAGGAGGCAGCATTATAGTAGTTATATTCTGGTATATAGGGGGCAGCATTATAGTAGTTATATTCTTGTACATAGAGGACAGTATTATAGTAGTTATATTCTTGTACATAGGGGCAGTATTATAGTAGTTATATTCTTATACATAGGAGGCAGTATTATAGTAGTTATATACTTGTACATAGGAGGCAGCATTATAGTAGTTATATTCTGGTATATAGGGACAGTATTATAGTAGTTATATTCTTGTACATAGGGGGCAGTATTATAGTAGTTATATTCTTGTACATAGGGGGCAGTATTATAGTAGTTATATTCTTGTACATAGAGGACAGTATTATAGTAGTTATATTCTTGTACATAGAGGACAGTATTATAGTAGTTATATTCTTGTACATAGAGGACAGTATTATAGTAGTTATATTCTTGTACATAGGAGGCAGTATTATAGTAGTTATATTCTTGTACATAGGGGGCAGTATTATAGTAGTTATATTCCTGTACATAGGGGGCAGTATTATAGTAGTTATATTCCTGTACATAGAGGGCAGTATTATAGTAGTTATATTGTTGTACATAGGAGGCAGTATTATAGTAGTTATATTCTGGTATATAGGGGGCAGCATTATAGTAGTTATATTCTTGTACATAGGGGGCAGTATTATAGCAGTTATATTCTTGTACATAGCGGGCAGTATTATAGCAGTTGTATTCTTGTACATAGCGGGCAGTATTATAGCAGTTGTATTCTTGTACATAGCGGGCAGTATTATAGCAGTTGTATTCTTGTACATAGGGGGCAGTATTATAGTAGTTATATTCTTGTACATAGAGGACAGTATTATAGTAGTTATATTCTTGTACATAGAGGACAGTATTATAGTAGTTATATTCTTGTACATAGAGGACAGTATTATAGTAGTTATATTCTTGTACATAGAGGACAGTATTATAGTAGTTATATTCTTGTACATAGAGGACAGTATTATAGTAGTTATATTCTTGTACATAGAGGACAGTATTATAGTAGTTATATTCTTGTACATAGGGGCAGTATTATAGTAGTTATATTCTTGTACATAGGGGCAGTATTATAGTAGTTATATTCTTGTACATAGAGGACAGTATTATAGTAGTTATATTCTTGTACATAGAGGGCAGTATTATAGTAGTTATATTCTTGTACATAGGAGGCAGTATTATAGTAGTTATATTCTTGTACATAGCGGGCAGTATTATAGCAGTTATATTCTTGTACATAGCGGGCAGTATTATAGCAGTTGTATTCTTGTACATAGGGGGCAGTATTATAGCAGTTATATTCTTGTACATAGAGGACAGTATTATAGTAGTTATATTCTTGTACATAGAGGACAGTATTATAGTAGTTATATTCTTGTACATAGAGGACAGTATTATAGTAGTTATATTCTTGTACATAGGAGGCAGTATTATAGTAGTTATATTCTTGTACATAGGAGGCAGTATTATAGTAGTTATATTCTTGTACATAGGGGGGCAGTATTATAGTAGTTATATTCTTGTACATAGGGGGGCAGTATTATAGTAGTTATATTCTTGTACATAGGGGGCAGTATTATAGTAGTTATATTCTTGTACATAGGGGGCAGTGTTATAGTAGTTATATTCTTGTACATAGGGGGGCAGTATTATAGTAGTTATATTCTTGTACATATGGAGCAGTGTTATAGTAGTTATATTCTTGTACATAGGAGGTAGTATTATAGTAGTTATATTCTGGTACATAGGGGTAGTATTATAGTAGTTATATTCTTGTACATAGGAGCCAGTATTATAGTAGTTATATTCTTGTACATAGGGGGCAGTATTATAGTAGTTGTATTCTTTTACATAGGAGGCAGTATTATAGTAGTTATATTCTTGTACATAGGGGGCAGTATTATAGTAGTTATATTCTTGTACATAGGGGGCAGTATTATAGTATTTATATTCTTGTACATAGGGGGCAGTATTATAGTATTTATATTCTTGTACATAGGAGCAGTATTATAGTAGTTATATTCTTGTACATAGAAGCAGTATTATAGTAGTTATATTCTTGTACATAGGGGGCAGTATTATAGTAGTTATATTCTTGTACATAGGGGGCAGTATTATAGTAGTTATATTCTTGTACATAGGGGGCAGTATTATAGTAGTTATATTCTTGTAAATAGAGAGCAGTATTATAGTAGTTATATTCTTGTACATAGGGGGCAGTATTATAGTAGTTATATTCTTGTACATAGGAGCAGTATTATAGTAGTTATATTCTTGTACATAGGAGCAGTATTATACTAGTTATATTCTTGTACATAGGGGGCAGTAATATAGTAGTTATATTCTTGTACATAGGGGGCAGTATTATAGTAGTTATATTCTTGTACATAGGGAGCAGTATTATACTAGTTATATTCTTGTACATAGGGGGCAGTAATATAGTAGTTATATTCTTGTACATAGGGGGCAGTATTATAGTAGTTATATTCTTGTACATAGGGGGCAGTAGTATAGTAGTTATATTCTTGTACATAGGAGGCAGTATTATAGTAGTTATATTCTTGTACATAGGAGCAGTATTATAGTAGTTATATTCTTGTACATAGGAGCAGTATTATACTAGTTATATTCTTGTACATAGGGGGCAGTAATATAGTAGTTATATTCTTGTACATAGGGGGCAGTATTATAGTAGTTATATTCTTGTACATAGGGAGCAGTATTATACTAGTTATATTCTTGTACATAGGGGGCAGTAATATAGTAGTTATATTCTTGTACATAGGGGGCAGTATTATAGTAGTTATATTCTTGTACATAGGGGGCAGTAGTATAGTAGTTATATTCTTGTACATAGGAGGCAGTATTATAGTAGTTATATTCTTGTACATAGGAGCAGTATTATAGTAGTTATATTCTTGTACATAGGGGGCAGTATTATAGTAGTTATATTCTTGTACATAGGGGGCAGTATTATAGTAGTTATATTCTTGTACATAGGGGGCAGTATTATAGCAGTTCTTTTCTGGTATTGAGTGTTTACATACAACCACCTGTGATAAGATAATCTTTAGATATCTGGCCTCTTGTGGTCATTAGATAACAGGTGAAGGACGTTGGTCAGAAGTTAGAACCACAAAAACAATTTCCAAGGTCAAATGAAGTACAAATATAGAAACTGCCAGGACTTTATAGAGCTGACTGGATCTGTCCATGTACTGCAGTGAGTTCGGCTCAGTACTGCCCCCAGCTGTTGACAGGAGATGTACACGGATCATTACATTGATTTATGTCTTCGTGATCGCTCAGATCAGATCACTTTGCCCCTTTACTGAGGCAGGATTCTGATTTGTCAATATCGTGAAATTTACGTAAGCCCCGCCCCCCATTGTGTCACAGCGATACGAATATTGTGCTTCAGAGCAGTTGATGTGTGGAGGCGCACACGGGCTGCGTATTACATGCAGATTTACTGTGTATCATACCCCCATAGCCTACACTGCAGGCAATACACAACATCGGATATACAGCAGCCCAGGGTACATGACCGGTTTGTAGGACTAGTACACCGTCCCACCAACACCCGAGCGAGTCCCAAGTCACATGACAAACCCCCTGAGAATACATGGTCCAGTGATCCCTGGTCTATCGCAGTGATAACGTTCCAGAGACCCCCGCCATACGATCACTGGAGCAGCGGCGTTATATTTACACAAACCAATCTGACGGGTGAACTGCCAATCACAAAAGGGAAGCAACAGACCGACGCTGTGATCAGTGAGCCAATCAGAGGCCAGGATACAGAGCACATTCCATCAGCAAATAGTGTGCCGCGTACAATCTCGCGTTGGCAAGCGCCAGTGGTGTACTGTATATAGCGCCAAGCTCCACGATACAGCGAGAAACTCTGCGACAGCAGAACTCCATATGGGCTACAATCAGTCACTAAAGCCGCCCTCCCCATACAACCAAATCCCCGGCGCCCTCCCCGTACAACCAAATCCCCGGCGCCCTCCCCGTACAACCAAATCCCCGGCGCCCTCCCCGTACAACCAAATCCCCGGCGCCCTCCCCGTACAACCAAATCCCCGGCGCCCTCCCCGTACAACCAAATCCCCGGCGCCCTCCCCGTACAACCAAATCCCCGGCGCCCTCCCCGTACAACCAAATCCCCGGCCACCTCCCCGTACAACCAAATCCCCGGCCACCTCCCCGTACAATTACCCTCCCCTTCCCATACAACCAAATCCCCGGCCACCTCCCAATACAATTACCCTCCCCTCCCCATACACCAAAATGCCTGGTCACCTACCCATACAATTACCCTTCTCCTCCCCATACACCCAAATCCCTGGCCACCTCCCCAGCCATCTCCCCATACACTCATCTCCCCCATACAATTACCCCCCTCACCCGCCTCCCCCCCCCAATATTCCATCCCCAGCCGCCTCCCCAATATTCCACTCCCCCCCCCAATATTCCATCCCTAGCCACCTCCCCCCATTGCATCTCCATCCCCCTACCCACAAGATTCCATCCCCTCCGCCTCACCAATATTCCACTCCCCCCCCAATAGTCCATCCCTAGCCGCCTCCCCCCATTGCATCTCCATCCCCCTACCCCCAAGATTCCATCCCCTCCGCCTCCCCAATATTCCACTCCCCGCCGCCTCCCCAATATTCCACTCCCCCCCCAATATTCCATCCCTAGCCACCTCCCCCCATTCCATCTCCATCCCCCCCACCTCCCCAATATTCCATCCCCCCAAAAAAAATATTCCAGCCCCAGCCACCTCCCCTATATTCCACACCCCCAATATTCCATCCCCGGCCGCCTCCCCATATAACCAACCCCCCCAATCACATAACACCCCAAGATTCCAGCCACCGCTCCATAACACCTATTACATCCCTCTCCCCATACAGTAACCTCTAACATCTTTCTCCCCTATAAACCCTTATTACACCTCCAACTAATTTCACAGCCACATATTACATAACTCTTTATTACCCCACCAGCTGTGTACAATAACTGCAATATCACCTCCCGTACAGCAACTACCACAGACACTATAAGGAAGATGTAATATGAAAGATGTAATATTAAGTCTTATCGTATGAAGGCGTAATGGGGATAGTGTTATATGGGGTGCCTATATGTAGTGGTTACTGTGTAATATTATATGCTGTGGCACTGTATAGCGAGGCATGTAATATAATTATATGTGACTGTATGGGAATATTGGAGTAATTGCAGCGATATTCCCTCCCATAGTCAGCATATAATAACCCTCCATTACACCTTCATATAATAACTATATTACATGCCTCTTCATATAACCCCTCCACATACCCCATACAATAAGCACCACATATAACACCCCCATATCGGCTCACACAGACTGAAGTTACTTCACACCAGTCGTCATAATAGGGGGGAGCAGAGACAGAGGGCAGCCATCTCCTCACCTGTCACAGGCAGTGAGTGATGAGGCAGCAGAGCGTTCCTCCCCCGGCACGTCCGTCACCAGTCCGGCGCTCAGACTGAGCCGGTGCTGCTCCGCTCCCTGACAAGACCGCAACTACAACTGAGATCCCGCCCACCGCTTCCTCATTGGCCGAAGCACATAAGCGGCTTCAGTCTCAACAGACCACGCCCATCATCAACTCTCATTGGTCAGCACAATCCGCGCCGTTTTCCTTCTTCCCGCCCCAATGCTTAATGAGTGGCGTCACCTCCGCCATCTTGTGTGTGGCAGAAAGGGCTTGGCTGTGTCTGAGGGCTGAGAATGTGAAGGGAGCCGGGCCCGAGGCTGCAGCCATGTAATACTGGTGTGAGGGCTGAGAATGTGAGGGAGCCGGGCCCGAGGCTGCAGCCATGTAATAGTGGTGTGAGGGCTGAGAATGTGAGGGAGCCGGGCCCGAGGGTGCAGCCATGTAATACTGGTGTGAGGGCTGAGAATGTGAGGGAGCCGGGCCCGAGGGTGCAGCCATGTAATACTGGTGTGAGGGCTGAGAATGTGAGGGAGCCGGGCCCGAGGGTGCAGCCATGTAATACTGGTGTGAGGGCTGAGAATGTGAGGGAGCCGGGCCCGAGGGTGCAGCCATGTAATACTGGTGTGAGGGCTGAGAATGTGAGGGAGCCGGGCCCGAGGGTGCAGCCATGTAATAGTGGTGTGAGGGCTGAGAATGTGAGGGAGCCGGGCCCGAGGCTGCAGCCATGTAATACTGGTGTGAGGGCTGAGAATGTGAGGGAGCCGGGCCCGAGGGTGCAGCCATGTAATACTGGTGTGAGGGCTGAGAATGTGAGGGAGCCGGGCCCGAGGGTGCAGCCATGTAATACTGGTGTGAGGGCTGAGAATGTGAGGGAGCCGGGCCCGAGGCTGCAGCCATGTAATACTGGTGTGAGGGCTGAGAATGTGAGGGAGCCGGGCCCGAGGCTGCAGCCATGTAATACTGGTGTGAGGGCTGAGAATGTGAGGGCTGAGAATGTGAAGGGAGCCGGGCGCGAGGCTGCAGCCATGTAATACTGGTGTGAGGGCTGAGAATGTGAGGGAGCCGGGCCCGAGGCTGCAGCCATGTAATACTGGTGTGAGGGCTGAGAATGTGAAGGGAGCCGGGCCCGAGGCTGCAGCCATGTAATAGTGGTGTGAGGGCTGAGAATGTGAAGGAGTCGGGCCCGAGGCTGCAGCCATGTAATAGTGGTGTGAGGGCTGAGAATGTGAGGGAGTCGGGCCCGAGGCTGCAGCCATGTAATAGTGGTGTGAGGGCTGAGAATGTGAGGGAGCCGGGCCCGAGGCTGCAGCCATGTAATAGTGGTGTGAGGGCTGAGAATGTGAGGGAGCCGGGCCCGAGGCTGCAGCCATGTAATAGTGGTGTGAGGGCTGAGAATGTGAAGGGAGCCGGGCCCGAGGCTGCAGCCATGTAATACTGGTGTGAGGGCTGAGAATGTGAGGGAGCCGGGCCCGAGGCTGCAGCCATGTAATAGTGGTGTGAGGGCTGAGAATGTGAGGGAGCCGGGCGCGAGGCTGCAGCCATGTAATACTGGTGTGAGGGCTGAGAATGTGAGGGAGCCGGGCCCGAGGCTGCAGCCATGTAATACTGGTGTGAGGGCTGAGAATGTGAAGGGAGCCGGGCCCGAGGCTGCAGCCATGTAATAGTGGTGTGAGGGCTGAGAATGTGAGGGAGTCGGGCCCGAGGCTGCAGCCATGTAATAGTGGTGTGAGGGCTGAGAATGTGAGGGAGCCGGGCCCGAGGGTGCAGCCATGTAATACTGGTGTGAGGGCTGAGAATGTGAAGGGAGCGGGGCCCGAGGCTGCAGCCATGTAATAGTGGTGTGAGGGCTGAGAATGTGAGGGAGCCGGGCCCGAGGCTGCAGCCATGTAATAGTGGTGTGAGGGCTGAGAATGTGAGGGAGCCGGGCCCGAGGGTGCAGCCATGTAATACTGGTGTGAGGGCTGAGAATGTGAGGGAGCCGGGCCCGAGGCTGCAGCCATGTAATACTGGTGTGAGGGCTGAGAATGTGAAGGGAGCCGGGCCCGAGGCTGCAGCCATGTAATACTGGTGTGAGGGCTGAGAATGTGAGGGAGCCGGGCCCGAGGCTGCAGCCATGTAATACTGGTGTGAGGGCTGAGAATGTGAAGGGAGCCGGGCCCGAGGCTGCAGCCATGTAATAGTGGTGTGAGGGCTGAGAATGTGAGGGAGTCGGGCCCGAGGCTGCAGCCATGTAATAGTGGTGTGAGGGCTGAGAATGTGAGGGAGCCGGGCCCGAGGGTGCAGCCATGTAATACTGG
This sequence comes from Eleutherodactylus coqui, assembly GCF_035609145.1. NCBI lineage: Eukaryota > Metazoa > Chordata > Amphibia > Anura > Eleutherodactylidae > Eleutherodactylus > Eleutherodactylus coqui. The sequence continues at coordinate 14,253,669 of NC_089843.1, forward strand.
TGTGAGGGCTGAGAATGTGAAGGGAGCGGGGCCCGAGGCTGCAGCCATGTAATAGTGGTGTGAGGGCTGAGAATGTGAGGGAGCCGGGCCCGAGGCTGCAGCCATGTAATAGTGGTGTGAGGGCTGAGAATGTGAGGGAGCCGGGCCCGAGGGTGCAGCCATGTAATACTGGTGTGAGGGCTGAGAATGTGAGGGAGCCGGGCCCGAGGCTGCAGCCATGTAATACTGGTGTGAGGGCTGAGAATGTGAAGGGAGCCGGGCCCGAGGCTGCAGCCATGTAATACTGGTGTGAGGGCTGAGAATGTGAAGGGAGCCGGGCCCGAGGCTGCAGCCATGTAATAGTGGTGTGAGGGCTGAGAATGTGAGGGAGCCGGGCCCGAGGCTGCAGCCATGTAATAGTGGTGTGAGGGCTGAGAATGTGAGGGAGCCGGGCCCGAGGCTGCAGCCATGTAATAGTGGTGTGAGGGCTGAGAATGTGAAGGGAGCCGGGCCCGAGGCTGCAGCCATGTAATAGTGGTGTGAGGGCTGAGAATGTGAGGGAGCCGGGCCCGAGGCTGCAGCCATGTAATAGTGGTGTGAGGGCTGAGAATGTGAGGGAGCCGGGCCCGAGGGTGCAGCCATGTAATACTGGTGTGAGGGCTGAGAATGTGAGGGAGCCGGGCCCGAGGCTGCAGCCATGTAATAGTGGTGTGAGGGCTGAGAATGTGAGGGAGCCGGGCCCGAGGCTGCAGCCATGTAATACTGGTGTGAGGGCTGAGAATGTGAGGGAGCCGGGCCCGAGGCTGCAGCCATGTAATACTGGTGTGAGGGCTGAGGCTGCAGCCATGTAATAGTGGTGTGAGGGCTGAGAATGTGAGGGAGCCGGGCCCGAGGGTGCAGCCATGTAATACTGGTGTGAGGGCTGAGAATGTGAGGGAGCCGGGCCCGAGGCTGCAGCCATGTAATACTGGTGTGATGTGCTGAGAACCAGTGGCAGGAACAATACATCTATCTGTAGTATGTGAGCAGTGCCCCCATAATAGCAGAGGGCGCCCTCCAGAGGCATGATAGGAGGGACGTGCAGAACGAAATCCGGTGCCTTAGTGGGTGTGAGCGCTGCCGGCGACATCAGTGGGTGTGAGCGCTGCCGGCGACTGAGCGACATCAGTGGGTGTGAGCGATGCCAGCGACTGAGCGACATCAGTGGGTGTGAGCGCTGCCGGCGACATCAGTGGGTGTGAGCGCTGCCGGCGGCTAAGCGACATCAGTGGGTGTGAGCGCTGCCGGCGACAGAGCGACATCAGTGGGTGTGAGCGATGCCAGCGACTGAGCGACATCAGTGGGTGTGAGCGCTGCCGGCGACATCAGTGGGTGTGAGCGATGCCGACGACTGAGCGACATCAGTGGGTGTGAGCGCTGCCGGCAACTGAGCGACATCAGTGGGTGTGAGCGCTGCCGGCGACATCAGTGGGTGTGAGCGCTGCCGGCGACATCAGTGGGTGTGAGCGCTGCCGGCGACATCAGTGGGTGTGAGCGCTGCCGGCGACATCAGTGGGTGTGAGCGCTGCCGGCGACATCAGTGGGTGTGAGCGCTGCCGGCGACATCAGTGGGTGTGAGCGCTGCCGGCGACATCAGTGGGTTTGAGCGCTGCCGGCGACATCAGTGGGTGTGAGCGCTGCCGGCGACATCAGTGGGTGTGAGCGCTGCCGGCGGCTAAGCGACATCAGTGGGTGTGAACGCTGCCGGCGACATCAGTGGGTGTGAGCGCTGCCGGCGAGTGGGCGACATCAGTGGGCGTGAGCGCTGCCGGCGACTGAGCGACATCAGTGGGTGTGAGCGCTGCCGGCGAGTGAGCGACATCAGTGGGTGTGAGCGCTGCCGGCGAGTGAGCGACATCAGTGGGTGTGAGCGCTGCCGGCGACTGAGCGACATCAGTGGGTGTGAGCGCTGCCGGCGACTGAGCGACATCAGTGGGTGTGAGCGCTGCCGGCGACATCAGTGGGTGTGAGCGCTGCCGGCGACAATAGTGGGTGTGAGCGCTGCCGGCGACTGAGCGACATCAGTGGGTGTGAGCGCTGCCGGCGACTGAGCGACATCAGTGGGTGTGAGCGCTGTCGGCGACATCAGTGGGTGTGAGCGCTGCCGGCGACATCAGTGGGTGTGAGCGCTGCCGGCGACTAAGCGACATCAGTGGGTGTGAGCGATGCAGGCGACATCAGTGGGTGTGAGCGCTGCCGGCGACTGAGCGACATCAGTGGGTTCGAGCGCTGCCGGCGGCGTCAGTGGGTGTGAGCGCTGCCGGCGACGTCAGTGTGTGTGAGCGCTGCCGGCGACGTCAGTGTGTGTGAGCGCTGCCGGCGACGTCAGTGTGTGTGAGCGCTGCCGGCGACGTCAGTGTGTGTGAGCGCTGCCGGCGACGTCAGTGTGTGTGAGCGCTGCCGGCGACGTCAGTGTGTGTGAGCGCTGCCGGCGACGTCAGTGTGTGTGAGCGCTGCCGGCGACGTCAGTGTGTGTGAGCGCTGCCGGCGACGTCAGTGGGTGTGAGCGCTGCCGGCGACGTCAGTGGGTGTGAGCGCTGCAGAGGGTTGAGCGACATCAGTGGATGTGAACGCTGCCGGGATTGAGCGACACCAGTGGGTGTGAGCGCTGCCGGCGGCTGAGCGACACCATTGGGTGTGAGCGCTGCCGGCGGCTGAGCGACACCATTGGGTGTGAGCGCTGCCGGCGGCTGAGCGACACCATTGGGTGTGAGCGCTGCCGGCGGCTGAGCGACACCATTGGGTGTGAGCGCTGCCGGCGGCTGAGCGACACCATTGGGTGTGAGCGCTGCCGGCGGCTGAGCGACACCAGTGGGTGTGAGCGCTGCCGGCGGCTGAGCGACAAAAGTGGGTGTGAGCGCTGCCGGCGGCTGAGCGACACCAGTGGGTGTGAGCGCTGCCGGCGGCTGAGCGACACCAGTGGGTGTGAGCGCTGCCGGCGGCTGAGCGACACCAGTGGGTGTGAGCGCTGCCGGCGGCTGAGCGACACCAGTGGGTGTGAGCGCTGCCGGCGGCTGAGCGACACCAGTGGGTGTGAGCGCTGCCGGCGGCTGAGCGACACCAGTGGGTGTGAGCGCTGCCGGCGGCTGAGCGACACCAGTGGGTGTGAGCGCTGCCGGCGGCTGAGCGACACCAGTGGGTGTGAGCGCTGCCGGCGGCTGAGCGACACCAGTGGGTGTGAGCGCTGCCGGCGGCTGAGCGACACCAGTGGGTGTGAGCGCTGCCGGCGGCTGAGCGACACCAGTGGGTGTGAGCGCTGCCGGCGGCTGAGCGACACCAGTGGGTGTGAGCGCTGCCGGCGGCTGAGCGACACCAGTGGGTGTGAGCGCTGCCGGGACTTAGCGACATCAGCGGCTGTTTGCGCTGCCCGCGGCTGAGCGACACCAGTGGGTGACGTTTTTTGCACGCTGCCATGTTTTTTCTCTGCGGTGACGTTTCTTGCACGCTGCCATGTTCTTTCACCTTCTCTGCAATGATGTTTCTTTCACGCTGCCATGTTCCTCTGCCTCCTCTGCGGAGATGTTTCTTGCAAGCTGCCGCACTCCGCCTCATCTGCGATGACGTTTCTTGCACGCTGCCATGTTCCTCCACCTGCTCTGTGGGAAAGTTTTTTTGCACGCCCCCATGTTCCTCTGCCTCCTCTGCACGGACGTTTCTTGCACGCTGTTGCATCCTGCCTCCCTACGGGGACGTTTCTTGCACGCTGCCATGTTCCTCCTCCTCTGTGGTCACGTTTTTTTGCATGCTGCCATGTTCCTCCATCCCCTGTGAGGTGATGTTTCTTGCATGCTGCCATGTTCCTCCTCCTCTGTGGTCACGTTTTTTTGCTTGCTGCCATGTTCCTCCGCCTCCTCTGCGGTGACGTTTCTTGCACGCTCCCATGTTCCTCCTCCTCTTCATTGGTCACATTTCTTGCATGCTGCCATGTTCCTCCTACTCTTCATCGGTCACATTTTTGCATGCTGCCATATTCCTCCTCCTCTTCATCGGTCAGATTTTTGCATGCTGCCATGTTCCTCCTCCTCTTCATCGGTCAGATTTTTGCATGCTGCCATGTTCCTCCTCCTCTTCATCGGTCACATTTTTGCATGCTGCCATATTCCTCCTCCTCTTCATCGGTCAGATTTTTGCATGCTGCCATGTTCCTCCTCCTCTTCATCGGTCAGATTTTTGCATGCTGCCATGTTCCTCCTCCTCTTCATCGGTCACATTTTTGCATGCTGCCATATTCCTCCTCCTCTTCATCGGTCAGATTTTTGCATGCTGCCATATTCCTCCTCCTCTTCATCGGTCACATTTTTGCATGCTGCCATATTCCTCCTCCTCTTCATCGGTCACATTTTTGCATGCTGCCATGTTCCTCCTCCTCTTCATCGGTCACATTTTTGCATGCTGCCATGTTCCTCCTCCTCTTCATCGGTCACATTTTTGCATGCTGCCATGTTCCTCCTCCTCTTCATCGGTCACATTTTTGCATGCTGCCATGTTCCTCCTCCTCTTCATCGGTCACATTTCTTACAGGCTCGGTCACGTGCAGTACAAAAAGAATAGGCAGATGTAAACAATAGTAATTAGTCCCAACGGTGTTGTCACGTGACGCCAGTACCTCTTTTCAAGCAAACGGTTGCTCATAGTTAAATAAGGGAGTCCACAGATACAGAGAGAGTTTTCATACTGGAGGTTCAGGGTTTTTCTTTACTCAGTCCAACTTTGATTATCCAAATATAAAGCAAGTTGTGGGTCTCAGACACAAGACCTCTGGCGCCTCCTCCTGATTCTACTCTGTTACACACACCTTCTAGGAGAAATTTCCTTTCCTTAATCTAGGTGTCCTCAGTCTAAGTTATCTGATAGACAATGCCGGGAGGGGGGGCACTCCCGCCACGGCAGGTTCACACACAACGCTTGCCTTTTTGTGCTTGCTAGTTACTCCTCCAGTGTTGTTCTAGCTGGGACTGTTACTCTGAGCTTCAGTCCCCGGAGGAAAATGTCCCGCTGTAAATGAGAGGCTGACGGCTGTGCTTCTTCCTCCTCCACCGACTACATCTCTGCACACTCCTCACTCTCACTACTCTAGACTCCGCCTCGCAACTTCGACTAAACTCCCACAATGCCACAACAACAAGTTAGGTAGGACAGATTTGCCACAACAACTTACATAGAACAGATCAACACCAGTTTACACAAAGCGGACAACATAGACCTACTCTGAGGAAACCCAACTCTGGGCCACTACAATTGCACTGGTTGTAGATGCTCTGCAGCACATTACACTTGAGGTATCTATGATCTGTAGCCCATTGTACTGGCTGTATATCCTCTGCAGCACATTACACTTGAGGTATCTATGATCTGTAGCCCATTGTACTGGTTGTATATCCTCTGCAGCACATTACACTTGAGGTATCTATGATCTGCAGCCCATTGCACTGGTTGTATACCCTCTGCAGCACACTGCACTGGTTGTATCTATGATCTGCGGCACATCACACCTGTTATATACCCTCTGCAGCACATTGCACTGGTTGTATATCCTCTGCTTCACACTGCACTTGTTGTATATCTAGTGCAGCACATTGCACTGGGCCTATCCATCATCTGCAGCACATTGCGTAGTCCGGGCTGATTATAGCTCGGCGCAGGCTGGTGACCAGTTAGCGGGCAGATCACAGATGTCACCACCTATTTGTAGAATTGGAGTCTGATGCATTTTCCATTTCTCGACTTGTGTGTTTAGATGGAGATAAACATCTGCAATAATCCCAGCAGCGCTGTTTATGCTGCAGCCAAAGTGGATGAGACAATCACTTCTGGTTACTCTCATCTAGATGTAGAGCGCGTCACAGAGACACGGGAGGGCGGATCGGTGTCCATGCCCCATGCCACTCACAGGGCCCTGTCCTGTATAGCAGAGCCTCCTGACAACACTAGATCAGCTGGGTCCTGTCCTGTATAGCGGGAACCTCCATCCGCTGACAACACTAGACCAGCTGGGCCTGCCCTGTATAGCAGAGCCTCCTGACAACACTAGACCAGCTAGGCCCTGTCCTGTATAGCAGAGCCTCCTGACAACACTAGACCAGCTGGGCCTGCCCTGTATAGCAGAGCCTCCTGACAACACTAGACCAGCTGGGTCCTGTCCTGTATAACAGAGCCTCCATCCGCCTGACAACACTAGACCAGCTGGGCCTGCCCTGTATAGCAGAGCCTCCTGACAACACTAGACCAGCTAGGCCCTGTCCTGTATAGCAGAGCCTCCTGACAACACTAGACCAGCTGGGTCCTGTCCTGTATAGCAAAGCCTCCATCCGCCTGACAACACTAGACCAGCTGGGCCTGCCCTGTATAGCAGAGCCTCCTGACAACACTAGACCAGCTGGGCCCTGTCCTCTATAGCAGAGCCTCCTGACAAGACTAGACCAGCTGGGCCTTGTCCTCTATAGCAGAGCCTCCTGACAAGACTAGACCAGCTGGGCCCTGTCCTCTATAGCAGAGCCTCCTGACAAGACTAGACCAGCTGGGCCCTGTCCTCTATAGCAGAGCCTCCTGACAAGACTAGACCAGCTGGGCCCTGTCCTCTATAGCAGAGCCTCCTGACAAGACTAGACCAGCTGGGCCCTGTCCTCTATAGCAGAGCCTCCTGACAAGACTAGACCAGCTGGGCCCTGTCCTCTATAGCAGAGCCTCCTGACAACACTAGACCAGCTGGGCCCTGTCCTCTACAGCAGAGCCTCCTGACAACACTAGACCAGCTGGGTCCTGTCCTGTATAGCAGAGCCTCCATCCGCCTGACAACACTAGACCAGCTGGGCCCGCCCTGTATAGCAGAGCCTCCTGACAACACTAGACCAGCTGGGCCCGCCCTGTATAGCAGAGCCTCCTGACAACACTAGACTAGCTGGGACCTGTCCTGTATAACAGAGTCTCCATCTGTCTGACAACACTAGACCAGCTGAGCCCTGTCCTGTATAGCAGAGCCTCCTGACAACACTAGACAAGCTGGCCCTGTCCTGTATAGCAGAGCCTCTGTCCGCCTGACAACACTAGACCAGCTGGGCCCTGTCCTATATAGCAAAGCCCCCATCTGCCTGACAACACTAGACCAGCTGGACCCTGCCCATGTATGGAATAATCCTTATGAGACCATATTTACACAGATGAAAAAATCAGACCAATATCGTACTCGTGAACGTGATTTTACCCATGATTGTAATGCATTTAGCAAGTAGTGACAAACCACAGCAGCCCCCAATATAGTAGTGACAAACCACAGCAGCCCCCAGTATAGTAGTGACACCCCCCAGCGTGCTAGTGACACCCCACAGCGGCCCCCAGCGTGCTAGTGACACCCCACAGCGGCCCCCAGCGTGCTAGTGACACCCCACAGCGGCCCCCAGCGTGCTAGTGACACCCCACAGCGGCCCCCAGCGTGCTAGTGACACCCCACAGCGGCCCCCAGCGTAATGGTGACACCCCACAGCGGCCCCCAGCGTAATGGTGACACCCCACAGCGGCCCCAAGCGTAATGGTGACACCCCACAGCGGCCCCAAGCGTAATGGTGACACCCCACAGCAGCCCCAAGCGTAATGGTGACACCGCACATCGGCCCCCAGCGTACTAGTGACACACCCCAGCGCCCCCCGCCGTGTAATAATGACACTCCCCAACTCCCCCCGCTGCGCAATAGTGACACCCCCAACCCCCCCTGCGTAATAGTAACAGCCCCCAACGGTCCCACAGTCTGTGCTACAGCCGCTCCGTGTCCTGCTCTCTAGCTGCTGCTGCCGCCACTCCCTCCGGCCTCTGCTGGCAGTGGCTGTGCTCATGCTGCCGGCGCTCCCTCCAGCGCCCCTGCTGCTGCCGCCGCCGGCGCTCCCTCCAGCGTCCCTGCTGCTGCCGCCGCCGGCGCTCCCTCCAGCGTCCGTGCTGCTGCTGCCGCCGGCGCTCCCTCCAGCGTCCGTGCTGCTGCTGCCGCCGGCGTTCCCTCCGGCGTCCGTGCTGCTGCCGCCGCCGGCGCTCCCTCCGGCGTCCGTGCTGCTGCCGCCGCCGGCGCTCCCTCCGGCGTCCCTGCTGCTGCCGCCGCCGGCGCTCCCTCCGGCGTCCCTGCTGCTGCCGCCGCCGGCGCTCCCTCCGGCGTCCCTGCTGCTGCCGCCGCCGCCGGCGCTCCCTCCAGCGTCCCTGCTGCTGCCGCCGCCGCCGGCGCTCCCTCCAGCGTCCCTGCTGCTGCCGCCGCCGGCGCTCCCTCCAGCGTCCCTGCTGCTGCCGCCGGCGCTTCGCCTCCTGCTGCCGCTAATTTCTCTGCTCGGTCTGCTGCTGTTCCCTCTGCTCCATCCACTGCTGATGCCACACATGCCCCCGTCAGAAGCTTACATGTGAAACCCCTGTATTATGTTGCCACCCCTAACTTCTGGTGGCGACATAATACAAGAATACTGGGGAGCCGTGGCCCCTGCCGGTATTCACTAGTCGTGGATGTCCGATGGCGGCGCGTGCCAGCAGGGAGGGCTCTGCGTGCCACCTCTGGCACGCGTGCTATAGGTTCGCCACCACTGATATAAGGGCTCCTGCACACTTGCGTTTTTCTTGCGCGTTTTTTCCACGCGATTGTCAATCGGACTTTCTAATACAGTATTATAAATGCATCGCACATTCCCTTGCTTCTGTTTATGAAGCCCCTTAATTTAAGGACTGTAAAGTTTATATATTTTTTCCCACCTGCATAGTCCAATGCTACAAATAGCCTATGCTATCTTTATGCCGTTTTGTATGGATATGTTTATGTAACGTTAAAGTGTAAGATTATGTGCGGGAGGAGAACAAAGTCATACGCAAAGTAATGTTAATATTCTAAAAAGCTCCTGTTTCAAAGTGACCTCGCGAATAACGTGAATGATAAATGTGTATGAATGGAGGTTTTGTTCCCCACTGCGCGTCATTTGTGCCAGTGTCTGTTCACTGTCCTAGCTATCCCAGTAGACGGGGCATCCTTTTTACCTCATCCCCTAGTCCTGGATAGGGGGGTATTGACTTAAGCTACCATCAGTTAGAGTCTTTTCGTTTTTCAGAGAAAGTGATGGTCATTCCACTTGTTTTCCTGCCACTCGCCCTTCTCTATTCTCTAGTATCGGATCAGTGTTGTATTCTCTTTTTCAGAGGAAGTGATGTTCATTCCACTTACCTCATATCTTTTGGGAAAAGAATGATGTATGTGCCCCATAGCTTTGCCAGTGCATCCTGAATTTAGTTTAGCCTAACAGAAGTTCCTTCATGGTTTTGGCCAAAACCGTTTCATACTCGCTGTTATAATGTAGTGCTATACTAAGAAAGTGACATTCTTCAGGTGTCTCAGAACACCAGAATGGGTTAATGTTCTGTATAAATAACCGGAGGGTAGGAACTGTATTTATAGGTTTTGCCTTGCACACTCCGAGACTGCGCAGTGTGCCTAGAGGTGATTTTAAGTAGGGGGGAACTGTAGTGGTCTGAAGTCTATATATCTGGCCCTTCCATAATTGCCATACATGTCATTTCTTTAGTGTGGATGCTCTGTGCAAATTGTGTTGTAGTTAGTTATGTGTATTACACAGCTGCAGCATGTAAGAGGTTAATGTCTGTGACTGGCTGGGATATGTCTGGAAAATGTATCAAACTGTCTTGTCATGTGGCTATGAAAGGTATAAATATGAGTGCAAGCCAAAAGGTGTAGTCAGTCAGTCTGGTGCAGAGTTCCATTGCTTCAATGGTAGAGTGTGGAGGGAGAGTGCCGGCCACATGGTGGTACCTTCAACCCTTATGTGGTGAAGTATGGAAGCTGGGGAGAGGTATCCCGATGTCCTCATCCCAGGACCCCTACTTTAGGCCGCCTGCACACGGGCCACTGAAAGTTTGCATAGGAGTGCATTACAATATGCACTCCTATGCAGACGGCCGCGGTTTGGCCGCGCGAAATCTCCTCAGTATATACACATAGAGGGGAGGTAGATTCTCCTCAGTATATACACATGGAGGGGAGGTAGATTCTCCTCAGTATATACACATGGAGGTGAGGTAGATTCTCCTCAGTATATACACACAGAGGGAAGGTAGATTCTCCTCAGTATATACACAGAGAGGGGAGGTAGATTCTCCTCAGTATATACACAGAGAGGGGAGGTAGATTCTCCTCAGTATATACACATAGAGGGGAGGTAGATTCTCCTCAGTATATACACATAGAGGGGAGGTAGATTCTCCTCAGTATATACACATAGAGGGGAGGTAGATTCTCCTCAGTATATACACATAGAGGGGAGGTAGATTCTCCTCAGTATATACACATAGAGGGGAGGTAGATTCTCCTCAGTATATACACATAGTGGTGAGGTAGATTCTCCTCAGTAAATACACATAGAGGTGATTTAGATTCTCCTCAGTATATAAACACAGAGGGGAGGTAGATTCTCCTCAGTATATACACACAGAGGGGAGGTAGATTCTCCTCAGTATGTACACACAGAGGGGAGGTAGATTCTCCTCAGTATATACACATAGAGGTGAGGTAGATTCCCCTCAGTATATACACACACAGAGGGGAGGTAGATTCTCTTCAGTATATACACATAGAGCGGAGGTAGAGTCTCCTCAGTATGTACACATAGAGGTGAGGTAGATTCTCCTCTGTATACACACATAGAGGGGAGGTAGATTCTCCTCAGTATATACACATAGAGGGGAGGTAGATTCTCCTCAGTATATACACATAGAGGGGAGGTAGATTCTCCTCAGTATATACACATAGAGGGGAGGTAGATTCTCCTCAGTATATACACATAGAGGGGAGGTAGATTCTCCTCAGCATATACACACAGAGGGGAGGTAGATTCTCCTCAGTATATACACATAGAGGGGAGGTAGATTCTCCTCAGTATATACACATACAGGGGAGGTAGATTCTCCTCAGCATATACACATACAGGGGAGGTAGATTCTCCTCAGTATATACACATAGAGGGGAGGTAGATTCTCCTCAGTATATACACAGAGAGGTGAGGTAGATTCTCTTCAGTATATACACATAGAGGTGAGGTAGATTCTCCTCAGTATATACACATAGAGGTGAGGTAGATTCTCCTCAGTATATACACATAGAGGTGAGGTAGATTCTCTTCAGTATATACACATAGAGGTGAGGTAGATTTTCCTCAGTATATACACATAGAGGTGAGGTAGATTCTCCTCAGTATATACACACAGAGGGGAGGTAGATTCTCCTCAGTATATACACACAGAGGGGAGGTAGATTCTCCTCAGTATATACACATAGAGGGGAGGTTGATTCTCCTCAGTATATACACATAGAGGGGAGGTTGATTCTCCTCAGTATATACACATAGAGGTCAGGTAGATTCTCCTCAGTATATACACATAGAGGTGAGGTAGATTCTCCTCAGTATATACACATAGAGGGGAGGTAGATTCTTTTCAGTATATACACATAGAGGTGAGGTAGATTCTCCTCAGTATATACACATAGAGGTGAGGTAGATTCTTTTCAGTATATACACATACAGCGGAAGTAGATTCTGCTCAGTATATACACACAGAGGTGAGGTAGATTCCCCTCAGTATATACACACAGTGGGGAGGTAGATTCTCTTCAGTATATACACATAGAGGTGAGGTAGATTCTCCTCAGTATATACACATAGAGGTGAGGTAGATTCTCCTCAGTATATACACATAGAGGTGAGGTAGATTCTTTTCAGTATATACACATAGAGGTGAGGTAGATTCTCCTCAGTATATACACATAGAGGTGAGGTAGATTCTCCTCAGTATATACACATAGAGGTGAGGTAGATTCTCCTCAGTATATACACACAGAGGGGAGGTAGATTCTCCTCAGTATATACACACAGGGGAGGTAGATTCTCCTCAGTATATACACACAGAGGGGAGGTAGATTCTCCTCAGTATATACACACAGAGGGGAGGTAGATTCTCCTCAGTATATACACGCAGAGGGGAGGTAGATTCTCCTCAGTATATACACACAGAGGGGAGGTAGATTCTCCTCAGTATATACACACAGAGGGGAGGTAGATTCTCCTCAGTATATACACACAGAGGGGAGGTAGATTCTCCTCAGTATATACACACAGAGGGGAGGTAGATTCTCCTCAGTATATACACATAGAGGGGAGGTAGATTCTCCTCAGTATATACACATAGAGGGGAGGTAGATTCTCCTCAGTATATACACACAGAGGGGAGGTAGATTCTCCTCAGTATATACACATAGAGGTGAGGTAGATTCTCCTCAGTATATACACATAGAGGTGAGGTAGATTCTCCTCAGTATATACACATAGAGGGGAGGTAGATTCTCCTCAGTATATACACACAGAGGGGAGGTAGATTCTCCTCAGTATATACACACAGAGGTGAGGTAGATTCTCCTCAGTATATACACATAGAGGGGAGGTAGATTCTTTTCAGTATATACACATAGAGGTGAGGTAGATTCTCCTCAGTATATACACATAGAGGTGAGGTAGATTCTTTTCAGTATATACACATACAGCGGAAGTAGATTCTGCTCAGTATATACACACAGAGGTGAGGTAGATTCCCCTCAGTATATACACACAGTGGGGAGGTAGATTCTCTTCAGTATATACACATAGAGCGGAGGTAGATTCTCCTCAGTATGTACACATAGAGGTGAGGTAGATTCTCCTCAGTATATACACATAGAGGTGAGGTAGATTCTCCTCAGTATATACACATAGGGGTGAGGTAGATTCTCCTCAGTATATACACATAGAGGTGAGGTAGATTCTTTTCAGTATATACACATAGAGGTGAGGTAGATTCTCCTCAGTATATACACATAGAGGTGAGGTAGATTCTCCTCAGTATATACACATAGAGGTGAGGTAGATTCTCCTCAGTATATACACATAGAGGTGAGGTAGATTCTCCTCAGTATATACACACAGAGGGGAGGTAGATTCTCCTCAGTATATACACACAGAGGGGAGGTAGATTCTCCTCAGTATATACACACAGAGGGGAGGTAGATTCTCCTCAGTATATACACATAGAGGTGAGGTAGATTCTCCTCAGTATATACACATAGGGGTGAGGTAGATTCTCCTCAGTATATACACATAGAGGTGAGGTAGATTCTTTTCAGTATATACACATAGAGGTGAGGTAGATTCTCCTCAGTATATACACATAGAGGTGAGGTAGATTCTCCTCAGTATATACACATAGAGGTGAGGTAGATTCTCCTCAGTATATACACATAGAGGTGAGGTAGATTCTCCTCAGTATATACACACAGAGGGGAGGTAGATTCTCCTCAGTATATACACACAGAGGGGAGGTAGATTCTCCTCAGTATATACACACAGAGGGGAGGTAGATTCTCCTCAGTATATACACACAGAGGGGAGGTAGATTCTCCTCAGTATATACACACAAAGGGGAGGTAGATTCTCCTCAGTATATACACACAGAGGGGAGGTAGATTCTCCTCAGTATATACACACAGAGGGGCGGTAGATTCTCCTCAGTATATACACACAGAGGGGAGGTAGATTCTCCTCAGTATATACACACAGAGGGGAGGTAGATTCTCCTCAGTATATACACACAGAGGGGAGGTAGATTCTCCTCAGTATATACACACAGAGGGGAGGTAGATTCTCCTCAGTATATACACACAGAGGGGAGGTAGATTCTCCTCAGTATATACACATAGAGGGGAGGTAGATTCTCCTCAGTATATACACATAGAGGGGAGGTAGATTCTCCTCAGTATATACACACAGAGGGGAGGTAGATTCTCCTCAGTATATACACACAGAGGGGAGGTAGATTCTCCTCAGTATATACACACACAGAGGGGAGGTAGATTCTCCTCAGTATATACACACAGAGGGGAGGTAGATTCTCCTCAGTATATACACATAGAGGGGAGGTAGATTCTCCTCAGTATATACACACAGAGGGGAGGTAGATTCTCCTCAGTATATACACATAGAGGTGAGGTAGATTCTCCTCAGTATATACACACAGAGGGGAGGTAGATTCTCCTCAGTATATACACATAGAGGGGAGGTAGATTCTTTTCAGTATATACACATAGAGGTGAGGTAGATTCTCCTCAGTATATACACATAGAGGTGAGGTAGATTCTTTTCAGTATATACACATACAGCGGAAGTAGATTCTGCTCAGTATATACACACAGAGGGGAGGTAGATTCTCCTCAGTATATACACACAGAGGGGAGGTAGATTCTCCTCAGTATATACACATAGAGGTGAGGTAGATTCTCCTCAGTATATACACATAGAGGTGAGGTAGATTCTCCTCAGTATATACACATAGAGGTGAGGTAGATTCTCTTCAGTATATACACATAGAGGTGAGGTAGATTCTTTTCAGTATATACACATAGAGGTGAGGTAGATTCTTTTCAGTATATACACATAGAGGTGAGGTAGATTCTCCTCAGTATATACACATAGAGGTGAGGTAGATTCTCCTCAGTATATACACATAGAGGTGAGGTAGATTCTCCTCAGTATATACACATAGAGGTGAGGTAGATTCTCCTCAGTATATACACACAGAGGGGAAGTAGATTCTCCTCAGTATATACACACAGAGGGGAAGTAGATTCTCCTCAGTATATACACACAGAGGCGAGGTAGATTCTCCTCAGTATATACACACAGAGGGGAGGTAGATTCTCCTCAGTATATACACACAGAGGGGAGGTAGATTCTCCTCAGTATATACACACAGAGGGGAGGTAGATTCTCCTCAGTATATACACACAAAGGGGAGGTAGATTCTCCTCAGTATATACACACAGAGGGGAGGTAGATTCTCCTCAGTATATACACACAGAGGGGAGGTAGATTCTCCTCAGTATATACACATAGAGGGGAGGTAGATTCTCCTCAGTATATACACATAGAGGGGAGGTAGATTCTCCTCAGTATATACACATAGAGGTGAGGTAGATTCTCCTCAGTATATACACATAGAGGTGAGGTAGATTCTCCTCAGTATATACACATAGAGGTGAGGTAGATTCTTTTCAGTATATACACATAGAGGTGAGGTAGATTCTTTTCAGTATATACACATAGAGGTGAGGTAGATTCTCCTCAGTATATACACATAGAGGTGAGGTAGATTCTCCTCAGTATATACACATAGAGGTGAGGTAGATTCTCCTCAGTATATACACATAGAGGTGAGGTAGATTCTCCTCAGTATATACACACAGAGGGGAAGTAGATTCTCCTCAGTATATACACACAGAGGGGAGGTAGATTCTCCTCAGTATATACACACAGAGGGGAGGTAGATTCTGCTCAGTATAAACACACAGAGGGGAGGTAGATTCTCCTCAGTATATACACACAGAGGGGAGGTAGATTCTCCTCAGTATATACACACAAAGGGGAGGTAGATTCTCCTCAGTATATACACACAGAGGGGAGGTAGATTCTCCTCAGTATATACACATAGAGGGGAGGTAGATTCTCCTCAGTATATACACATAGAGGGGAGGTAGATTCTCCTCAGTATATACACACAGAGGGGAGGTAGATTCTCCTCAGTATATACACACAGAGGGGAGGTAGATTCTCCTCAGTATATACACACAGAGGGGAGGTAGATTCTCCTCAGTATATACATACAGAGGGGAGGTAGATTCTCCTCAGTATATACACATAGAGGGGAGGTAGATTCTCCTCAGTATATACACATAGAGGGGAGGTAGATTCTCCTCAGTATATACACATAGAGGGGAGGTAGATTCTCCTCAGTATATACACATGGAGGGAGCTCAGTGCACTGCACCCGGCCTGTCCCCCCCCCCCCCCCTTTCAGAGAGGGACACTGTGTAGCGGGAAAACCTAGCCGATGTCGGTACGTCTGAATAAGCGCCCACCGTGTTACTATGTAGATGCTGCAGCCATTGCTGATCGTGGTATCTAAATGTCTTTACAGTATAATAAAATGTCCATTTTTTCCCCTTAGGCCGCCCGCGGCTCCTAATCCATGGATTAGTCAGCCATTTTGCAAAAATCTCGTCCACACGGGGTGGCCAATCCGTCGCAGCAATGTCGGGCGGAACCGTCGCAGCAATGTCGGGCGGAACCGGCGATGCGTCGCGAAATGGACAGAAGCAGGATGTTAATTTTTTTTCCTGTTGCGGCCTCACTCCTCTATATGGGGAGAGAAAGCTGGAACAGAAAGCCAGCGGCCGGACCGCTCCAAAACCCACAGCAAAATGCCGCAGGTTTTGAGGCTGCGGCTCTCCCACAGAAATCTCGCAGCTTTTCAGTGTGGCCCAGCCTAGAGATTTCCATGGGACTTCCGTCCCGTAGGACCCAGCCTTACAGCTGCAGTGCTGAAAAAAGTTATGTCCCCCGGAACACTAAAGGGAAACGATTTATTGGTCTTGAGGAGGTTGTCCAGTTGCAGACTACTTGGGATAGACCATTAATATAGAGGGGTGGACAATAACATGGAAACCCCTGACCAATTTGTTCTTGGGCCGATGTTCACTTCTGCTAGGCGGCATCTGTGTCATATTACCTCCACTTATAATCGGTCTCCACACGTCTTATTGATATAATTAAAACTTACTGGTAGTATTGTAAAATATGATTTATAATCCCATGTAATTTAAGACTTACATTTTCTATGGTATTTCCATATTTTTGTTCACCCCCTGTAGGTCGGTAGTGGTCTGCTGTATAGGACCCCTGCCAATAAGCTGTTCTCTGAGCCTGTGTGATGGTGCATTGAGCTGATTTCTGCAGGAAGCATGCAGCTCCATTCTCTCGGCAGTGGCCAGGCTTGGTATTACAGGCAAAGTTACCATTGCAGTGACTGGGTGTAATACCAAGCTTGGCCACTGCCGTGAGAACAGAGCTGTCAACTTCCTGCAAAAATCAGCTCAGCGCATGCGCGCACAGAGCTGGCAAACAGCTGGGATCCTCAGCGGCAGATCGCCACTAATCTACTATTGATGTCCTACCCCAAGGATAGGCCATCAATTGTTTACAACTGGACAACCCCATTAAGGTTAAAATTAGTTATGTCACTAAGGAGTTAAAAATGCACTTAAGGTGACAGAGGTCTGCACCAAAGATATTTACATGAGACATAAATTCAAAAGCTAAAATAAGTGACATTTTCAGGAGGGTCTTTCCAAATTTAAAGTGACTGGGGTTAAAGCTATCAGCACCTCTCAGCCCTAAAAACTATGTTATGGGGTCAATGGGGAGCCAATAGGGAGTCTAGGCAACATCCACTGTTCCAGCACGGCACCCCGAGTAATCAGTGCACACGCAGCGTGACCGCTCAGAAGGCTCAGTGCATGCGCTCTCCCATAGAGATCAATGCGAGAGGCACCAAGAGCCTGCTGAGGAGTCACGCCCACTTGTCCGCTGATCATTGATTCCCACAGAGCTTAAAAATACTCCCTGCGAACAGGAAGATGTACAGCTGGCCTAGGGGTGACGAGGGATTCACAAGGGATTGTCCATCCCCGTAAACCAATTCTTGGCCTGTGTACAGGAATGGATTCAGGTGTGTTAATTAGCACTCGTTAGATTCCCTCCTGCTTGTAGCTGCAGTTTCCCTTTAAGAGAGTGTTACACCCCATGGGAGTTGCTGCCATCGTTGGGGTATACTCACCGCCTCCCCTGCAGGCGATTTATAATGTTTCGGAGAAGATAATCCGGCATAAATCGGATGAGGAGCTTTTTTGTTGTATTTGATGAAGTGAAATAATGAGAATTGCGTCCCAGCTCAGGAGATTATCCCCACATCACCCTGACACCGGAGGTTATAAATAGGAGGCGACATCCTATCACCTGCGCACAGAGAGGAGTTTGCGTTCGCACTTAAAGAAAGTCAAAGAACAACAAGCAAAATTTATGTAAGTGCTGAATAATCAGAGAAGGTAAAGGGATCATCTCCCTCCCATAAAGGCACTTTGTATAGAGGGTGGGGCCCACAGCCATACATTTATCACCTACCCTGACTGGGGGTCATCAGAATTTGTGTAATGTCCTGGATTTGAGGGACATCTCCTGCAGGAACAGTGTGACAGCCATCTGCAAGGCCAGCCCTAGCTATGTGTGACCAGTGAGGTTACACGAGGTATTGGTTTGTATTTTGGCCAAGACACTTAAGCCCACAAGCCTACAACAAGGGTCCTTGTTGTCTCATGCGTCCCTATTCTCACAAGAGAACTTACCCCAGTAGGGCAGTCATCCTAATAGGAACGGCCCCACGCTGGAACCTGAGGAGCTAACTAGCCTAAGATGGTAAACGATCCAAGCAAACAGGACACAGTTCACACCAACACACCAGGGAATGCATCCCACATAGAACAGGACTGTTCATGCCACCTGCTCAGACCCACAGAACATGTCACTGTCCACACCATACAGAACACCATGCATGGAAGCAAACACCAGGGTGTTGGGAAAACAGCATCCTCTAGCCAAAGAGGCTGGTATATACCCTGTTTCCCTGAAAATAAGACATAGCATGATTTTCCAGAATTTTTGAGGATGCAAAATGATTTTTCAGGCTTTTTGAGGATGCTTGAAATATAAGCCCTACTCCAAAATTAAGCCTTGCTAACAGTTAAAGGGGTTGTCCCGCGCCGAAACGTTTTTTTTTTTTTTTTTTAACCCCCCCCCCCCCCCCCCCCCCGTTCGGCGCGAGACAACCCCGATGCAGGGGTTAAAAAAACACACCGGGTAGTACTTACCCGAATCCCGGCGGTCCGGCGTCTTCATACTCACCTGCTGAAGATGGCCGCCGGGATCCTGTCTCTCTGTGGACCGCAGGGCTTCTGTGCGGTCCATTGCTGATTCCAGCCTCCTGATTGGCTGGAATCGGCACGTGACGGGGCGGGGCTACACGGAGCCGGCATCCTGCACGAGCGGCTCCATTGAAGAAAGAAGAAGACCCGGACTGCGCAAGCGCGGCTAATTTGGCCATCGGAGGACGAAGATTAGTCGGCACCATGGGAACGAGGACGCTAGCAACGGAGCAGGTAAGTATAAAACTTTTTATAACTTCTGTATGGCTCATAATTAATGCACAATGTATATTACAAAGTGCATTATTATGGCCATACAGAAGTGTATAGACCCACTTGCTGCCGCGGGACAACCCCTTTAATTAAAAAAGTCAAGGTAAATAGTGTCCAGGCAGCTATACATGTAAAAAAGTTAAACCTTTTTGAACAAAAAATAATATAAGACACTGTCTTATTTTCGGGGAAACACGGTATGTGCCACAGACTAGTGGGGATTAGCTGGCTGGAGAAACTCTACACCCAGCCAGCACAAACATCACACACCTGTGAAGTTGTTCTCCTGGAAACCCATAGAACTACAGGTCCCAGAAGCACAACCTAACAGCCGCAGCATTTTGTGGAGCCATATGAATCATCCTCCTTTTGGCTCTGGCTCCTCTGATGTTCTTAGGTGCTGCTGTCAGCCTATTGGGGCCACCGCAACACAATCACTTAGTTCAACTACTGTGTTCATGTTATGAGCTTCGTTCTGTTGCTGTATTTATGTTGCATACTCCATTTAGGTGCTGTATTTATGTAATGAGCTTAGCTTGGTTCTGCTGCTGTATTTATGCTATGAGCTTGGTTCTGGTGCTGTATTTATGTTATGAGCTTGGTTCTGGTGCTGTATTTGTTATGAGCTTGGTTCTGGTGCTGTACTTATGTTATGAGCTTGGTTTGGGTGCTGTATTTGTGTTATGAGCTTGGTTTTGGTGCTGTACTTATGCTATGAGCTTGTTTCTGGTGCTGTACTTATGTTATGAGCTTGGTTCCGGTGCTTTATTTATGTTATGAGCTTGGTTCCGATGCTGTATTTATGTTATGAGCTTGGTTCCGGTGCTGTATTTATGTTATGAGCTTGGTTCCGGTGCTGTATTTATGTTATGAGCTTGGTTCTGGTGCTGTATTTATGTTATGAGCTTGGTTCTGGTGCTGTATTTATGCTATGAGCTTGGTTCTGGTGCTGTATTTATATTATGAGCTTGGTTCCGGGTCTGTATTTAGTCACTGAGCTGTTGTGGATGCGGGTATGCTGCTGTCCTCCTACTCTCTTCACAAGCTGAATACAGACAGACTGCTCTTCAGTGCAATGTATATTGTTTTTTCCTATGGGGAGAATTCCCCTCAGGGTGCCATCAAACCTAAGGCCGGCACTGGCCATCTGTGCGCCCCATGTATATGTGTGCGCTGGGATAACGATGCACAAGAGCTCTTCCCAATATGAATGTGTAATTAAGCAAATAACACAACTGCAGCGGCGATACAATAACACAGAAAGTTCTCTAACTTTTAGTGTAACTTCCCCCTCATTAGAGCGGCGAGAGCTTCCGTATTTAGGGTAAAATGAGATTTACCAATCAGGAGTAATGAGCGGTGTGATTACCAGACAATAGATATGTTCTCCTCTCGGTCTGCGCACATAACGACCACTTACATCCCACCGTTAGCATCCAGGCCTGACGTAAGAGCCAGATGTAGATGCTACAGGGTGAAAGTGGCTCCTGCCGGGGCTCATTGTGCCGCTCTGAATGGCTGGCAGCTGCTCGGATGGAAGAGGCATGTAATGAGGATGATGGATGTTGATCTGTTTTTACTGAGTTGGGTTGTGTAAAGCCGGACTCACATGGCCGTAAGTAGCTGCACACTGAGCGCGTCTCTCATGTGCGAAGCCATGCCTACTCGCTGCATGTCACCAATCCCCGTACAGTGATAACCCCTTAGTGACCAAGCCTGCGTGCGCTTTAATGTGCAGGCCAAACATTGGTAATTGACATGTGTCACTTTATCAGAATAACCTTAAGGTGTTGTGGATGTTTAGGCGCCGTGACTTAGTCCCTCCTATATCTATATCGGACAATTTCCACTCTCGTCCTTAGAGGTGATTCATTTATCATTTGGTATACTGCGGCGCACACACCACTCCCCGCCCAGTATATTATGTATGTGATACGTGTCAGTCTGTCTGTATAGGCCTGTTATATATGAACTTGTATACTGCGGCACACACCACTCCCCGCCCAGTATATTATGTATGTGATACGTGTGAGTCTGTCTGTGTAGGCCCGTTATATATGAAGTAATATTAATAAAGTACCATATCTGTTTAACCCCTTGTATACTGCGGCACACACCACTCCCCGCCCAGTATATTATGTATGTGATACGTGTGAGTCTGTCTGTGTAGGCCCGTTATATATGAAGTAATATTAATAAAGTACCGTATCTCTGTAATCTGTCTACTCCTGTGAAGGGCTGCAAGTTCAAGTATAATAGACATTTACTGCCTCAGTGAAAAGCAATGTCAAATATGTGCAAACCTGCTGTAAGATATAGATTTCCATCTGTTTACTTTATTTTGGAAGCACATTGGAAAAACTTTAGCCACTTTTTTAACCATTTAAGAGACGCACAAATTTAACATCGATTGTTAAACTTTTGAGGAACATTTTGTTTTCTTACACCAAGAAAAGATTGCAAAGGCTCATAGAAGTCAGAATGATGGATACCCCCACAAATGAGCCCATTTTAAAAACTACACCCTTAACAAATTCATCTAGGGGTGTACTGCGTATTTTGACCCCACAGTTTTTGAATGAATGTAAGCAAAGCAAAAGGAAAAAATTAAGATTTTCACTTTTTTAGCAATTGTATCGTTTTAAAAAACAGGGTTTTTTCTATAGTGGACATGAAAAAGAGGATTTGCACCTCCAAAATGGATATTTTTGTTTGCCCCGTGTTCAGAAACAAACCCACTGTAGCCCCAATCTGCTTATAGGTCACATGGCTAGTCCTGCAATGGAGGGACCACCGATTGGATTTCAGGGAACAAGTGAATAAATTCCAGGCCCCGTTGTTCACTTGTAGAGCCATTAAGCTGCCAAAAGGAATGCCTCCCACAAATTACCCCTTTTTGAAATCTAGACCCCTTAGCCCCTTTATCTAGACCTGTACTAGTTTTTTGCAAAAATTATTATAAAAGAAAAGGTAATTTTTTTTTTCACAAATGTCACTTTCATGACGTTTTCTTTGTTTCAAGCAGGGAAAACTGGGGAGACATGCCCCGAATGTTATAGCACTAGTTCTTCTGTGTTCAGCAATACCCACAATGTAGCCCCAACCCGCTAACTGGACACATGGCTAGTCCTTTAATGGAGGGACCACCGATCGGATTTCAGGGCACAAGGAAATAAATTCCAGGCCCCGTTGCTCACTTGTGCAGAAAAAAATTAACTCCCTAAAAAGATTTTCCTGATGGGCGCAAGCAGAGAAGTCGGGGAAGGTCTGTGGATAAAGAGCCCGTCAGGGACTAAATCGGGGGTCTTAGGTAAGTAATTTCATCACTCCTCATAGATACAATTTGTGAAGGGGGATGAAACTTAAGGTTTTTTTTTAACGTTACATGATCTCCATTATCCATTGGATAACAATGATCACATGACCAGGGACCGCATACCGGTCATAGCGGGAAAGTGTCAGGGAAGTGCTGGAGAAGAGCGGGAAAGTGTCAGGAAAGGGCTGGGAAGTGTCAGGAAAGAGCTGGGGAAAGCGCGGGGAAGTGTCAGGAAAGGGCTGGGGAAAGCGCGGGGAAGTGTCAGGAAAGGGCTGGGGAAAGCGCGGGGAAGTGTCAGGAAAGGGCTGGGGAAAGCGCGGGGAAGTGTCAGGAAAGGGCTGGGGAAAGCGCGGGGAAGTGTCAGGAAAGGGCTGGGGAAAGCGCGGGGAAGTGTCAGGAAAGGGCTGGGGAAAGCGCGGGGAAGTGTCAGGAAAGGGCTGGGGAAAGAGCGGGGAAGTGTCAGGAAAGGGCTGGGGAAAGAGCGGGGAAGTGTCAGGAAAGAGCGGGGAAGTGTCAGGAAAGGGCTGGGGAAAGAGCGGGGAAGTGTCAGGAAAGGGCTGGGGAAAGAGCGGGGAAGTGTCAGGAAAGGGCTGGGGAAAGAGCGGGGAAGTGTCAGGAAAGGGCTGGGGAAAGAGCGGGAAGTGTCAGGAAAGGGCTGGGGGAAGTGTCAGGAAAGGGCTGGGGAAAGAGCGGGGAAGTGTCAGGAAAGGGCTGGGGAAAGAGCGGGGAAGTGTCAGGAAAGGGCTGGGGAAAGAGCGGGGAAGTGTCAGGAAAGGGCTGGGGAAAGAGCGGGGAAGTGTCAGGAAAGGGCTGGGGAAAGAGCGGGAAGTGTCAGGAAAGGGCTGGGGGAAGTGTCAGGAAAGGGCTGGGGAAAGCGCGGGGAAGTGTCAGGAAAGGGCTGGGGAAAGAGCGGGGAAGTGTCAGGAAAGGGCTGGGGAAAGAGCGGGGAAGTGTCAGGAAAGGGCTGGGGAAAGAGCGGGGAAGTGTCAGGAAAGGGCTGGGGAAAGAGCGGGGAAGTGTCAGGAAAGGGCTGGGGAAAGAGCGGGGAAGTGTCAGGAAAGGGCTGGGGAAAGAGCGGGAAGTGTCAGGAAAGGGCTGGGGAAAGAGCGGGAAGTGTCAGGAAAGGGCTGGGGAAAGAGCGGGAAGTGTCAGGAAAGGGCTGGGGAAAGCGCGGGGAAGTGTCAGGAAAGGGCTGGGGAAAGCGCGGGGAAGTGTCAGGAAAGGGCTGGGGAAAGAGCGGGGAAGTGTCAGGAAAGGGCTGGGGAAAGAGCGGGGAAGTGTCAGGAAAGGGCTGGGGAAAGAGCGGGGAAGTGTCAGGAAAGGGCTGGGGAAAGAGCGGGGAAGTGTCAGGAAAGGGCTGGGGAAAGAGCGGGGAAGTGTCAGGAAAGGGCTGGGGAAAGAGCGGGGAAGTGTCAGGAAAGGGCTGGGGAAAGAGCGGGGAAGTGTCAGGAAAGGGCTGGGGAAAGAGCGGGGAAGTGTCAGGAAAGGGCTGGGGAAAGAGCGGGGAAGTGTCAGGAAAGGGCTGGGGAAAGAGCGGGGAAGTGTCAGGAAAGGGCTGGGGAAAGAGCGGGGAAGTGTCAGGAAAGGGCTGGGGAAAGAGCGGGGAAGTGTCAGGAAAGGGCTGGGGGAAGTGTCAGGAAAGGGCTGGGGAAAGAGCGGGGAAGTGTCAGGAAAGGGCTGGGGAAAGAGCGGGGAAGTGTCAGGAAAGGGCTGGGGAAAGAGCGGGGAAGTGTCAGGAAAGGGCTGGGGAAAGAGCGGGGAAGTGTCAGGAAAGGGCTGGGGAAAGAGTGGGGAAGTGTCAGGAAAGGGCTGGGGAAAGAGCGGGGAAGTGTCAGGAAAGGGCTGGGGAAAGAGCGGGGAAGTGTCAGGAAAGGGCTGGGGGAGAATTGTTAAGCGTCAGGGTAGTGCTGAGGGAGAACGGTGAAGTGTCAGGGAAGTGCTGGTGAAGAATGGAGAAGCGTCACAGGAGTGCACGGATTGTTCCCTTGGCGCTCCGGGAGGAAGCAAGCTTTCCGTTCTTATTGAATAAACCGTTTCACTGCGGCATGCAGACGGGCTGTGTTGTTTCCCGCGTTAGTGATGCCAAGACTGAGAACCGGCTGATACAAGTGATAGACAGTCCGGTGAGTGAGGTCCGATGCTGTGGAGCCGGGCTGAGGATGTGGACATACAGTTTATCCTGGAGGACCTGGACCCCCCAGAAACTGCACTGACCCCGGTGAGCTGGGCACTGCCCGCTCCAAGCCTTCACCCACACCTGCCTGCGGACCGTCGGACAAAGAGTGCGATTATTACAGTGTGCGGTCCTGGTGTCATCTGCATAAACAGCCCCCATATAACCTTCCGCGACTTCACATATCCTCTTATCATCTACCGCCCTTCTATACGCACCAAGAATCTGGCACAAACATTCACCCAAATTGTCGTTTACCCGCTCATTGCACCATTCGAACGCGCCTCTGCAGTAACGAGCGCCAATCATCACGCCGTTTGTCGATCAGTTCTTGTTGTAACAGGCAGAGAATCGGTCTGTGTGAACGGGCCCGGACCCATCAGAGAGCTGTAGGCCAAATGCTGATCTGGCCCAGCCCACTCGGCAGCTAATGTGTATGGCCAGCCTAGCTGTAGTGTAAAGTATGGGGGAAGGATAGAGCAACAGCCTGACCCTCCAATAAGACAAACAGGCAAGAAAGGATTTTGGACGACCCCAGGCTTTATTACCCATTGCCTTTAACTACGCCCAAAAGAAACAACGCTGCAGTGTAAAGCAGGGGAGGAAGATCAGCAGAATCTGTCCCTGAATGACAAATCCCTCCGGTTCCAACAGACAATACAGCTCAGCTTAAGGGCTTCTACCAACTAGCGGTTTTTTATGCTGCAATATCGCTGCGTTTTTTTTCAATGGGACTTTCTGTTAAAATCGCACAAAAATTGCAAAAGCACAAACTTGCGATTTTAACATTAGAAAGCCCCATTGAAAAAAACGCTAGCGGGTAGAAGCTGTAAAGGCGCGGTCTGACTTTTTTACGTATAGCCGCAAATGTGTTAATATAACAAAAGCAGAGGAACCCCGCGTTCCTCCGACCCGACCGCTGTCAGTGGTCACATGACGTTCTCCTGGCCCAGCCTCTGCTCTGAGAGCGCCGAGGACGGGTAAGTACCGCTGTTTGTGTTATTTTAATACATTTTTGGCTAGTCTTAAAAAAAATGGACTGGCAGCGGACCGCCCCTTTAAGTCACTGATCAAAGTTGTACTATAAAGCATGGAGGATATGGAGCAGCGGCTCATGATATAGGAAGTGGTTCCAGATTATGGCATACTCTAAAACGCCCCCTTCACACGAGACCCTTAGGCCGGTGTCACACGGGCAGAAGCACATTTGAATTTGCACTGTGTATGTGTGGAATGGGCGCGGCGTATTTGCGCACACAAGTGTGTTTTACTGTACGTTTTGAGCGTGCAAATCCTGCGCAAAAAAACTCGCAGCCACGCACCCGTTCACTGAAATGGGCACGTGAGTTCAGGAGTCCAATATGTGCTATTTTTGTCCACAAATGTGCAGGAAAATACAACATGCTGCGTAATTGTGTGCGCAAACAAAACGTTTACGCGAAATGCACGCACGAGAACGAATGCACTGAAACCAATGGGCTCTATTCACTGCGTATCGCGCATGCACATTTTATATGTGCAAACATGTTCGTATGACACCGGACTCTGCTCTGACATTACCGTCCTTTTCGCATCCCATTCTATTTCTATGGCGCTCTTCGCCGTCCGCGGATATGAAATCCGTTTCATAGGAGGTAAAAAAATACATTAGTGACACATCTGTTCTTGATGCAGAATCCACCCTTAGGAAGTCCACAACCGGATGATCGCCCTCGGGGCTCAGCCCTGGATTTCTGCAGGGGGTCATGAGGTGACGAAGCCGTAGCGGAGGCCGCCAGCGCGCTCTTATGGAAGACATCTAAGGAAACGTTTACAGCGCAAAATTGTGTGGCATTTCTGCATCCAAGATGGGGTCAAAATCTGCAAAACAGACAAAACAATCGAACCGCGAGACGGACATGAAGGGCGCTGCGAGCGCCGCGGCCGTATAAAACCTAAATAAATACTTTATTTCTGTTACTTATAAACATCCAGGAAGTTAAAGGGACCATAAACCATCTAATCACAGTATATATATATATACTATCACAGCATATGGCTAGAGGGGTCCTGTACAGGGGGTGCAGAGGAGGTCCGGACATCCGGGGGTCATTTCTTCTCGGCCTCCTGCAGACGGCGGCTCAGGTCGTCTATCCGCACATTCTTCAGGTGCAGCAGCTGCTCCATCCGCCGCAGCTTCGCCTGTAATATCTGACAAGACACCGCTGATTAGTGACGGCGGCCATGCTTGTTACATGGAGGTCAGCTAGACCTGAGACTAACATGGGCTCAGAGTATCCGGTTGGATTTAGCTTCCTCCCCCTGGTGATCACTGTAGAGCTCTGCATGTAGAGGGAGAACAGGAGAAGCACCAGAACCCTTCCCCAGCGAGGGATGTAAGGCTTCCTGCACACGGCTGAGAAACTCGTACGATGTCCCCACGGATGACAGGCGCTCGTGTCAAAAACAACTGCCATCACTTCAGTCCTCCGGATCGGCAAGTGCTTCCCATGGTGGTCAAGGGAAAACCTCCATCGCACGCGTCCACCTCGCACTCCATTAAATGTGTTTGTCAGCCCCATTGAAAGCAACAGGCGCGGCGTTCCGCGGGAACACCCAAAAATAGGACATGCTGCGACTACGGTGCAGGGAAAGAACATCCGGCATGTGTCTGACCCCATTCAGAAGATGGCGGTGTATATTGGTGTGAGGTCTGCGCCTAAACGCACACATCTCTCACGATTCTCTGGTCGGTGTGAAAGCGGCCTAAGAGGCGAGTAACACGGAGGGCCTCTTCACGTCGGCAGGAGAGCGTCCATTTGGAACCTCCGTCACTGAATTCCGGTAGAATACATCATGAAATCGTGCGTCACGCTGCGCTACTGCGTCCTGTAAGACGCCGGGCGGACCCCAAATGACCCCATTATAGACAGCGGGTCCGTGCGGCGCGGTTTGTTCCGTCATAAGATGGATCTGTTTGGCCCCTGGCTGCCGTTATCCTGCAGACGTGCCCGAGCCCTCAGGGTGCTGACACGGGCGGTTCGCATGTGCGTGTAAACAACACGCCTGACAATCACACGTCACAGAGATGCCATTTCTTTTTCTTGTAAGACGCATCGCACTCACAGCAGAATTCGCAGCGGTCATGTGCATGCAGCCTCAGTGCTCACTCAGGCGGACGTGGCCGGCGCATTATTCACGGATTGTATACGCAACGCATGTAATACACGTGTAACATGCAGATTTGCTCCATACGTTATATCCCCGTAGCCTATACTGGCGCCTAATTGGCACAAACATAGGACATGCTGCGGTTTTTTCACGCGTATGAAAAATATATAGGTGCAAATGGCCCAATAGAAATGGGTTTTTAAGACCGCGGGATCCGCAGGCCACATATGAGCGAACCCGTGCGAGCGAACCCTTACGCTGAGTTTCTTTAACACAAGGGGGGTACGTTCGTTTTCCATATGATTGTGCAGTGCAGACACTGAACAAGCAGGGATACTGGGATATTTCATCCTTGAAGCCTACAGAATTATGATTGCAGCTCTGGAGCATAATATAAGATGGACTACTGGATACATAGTGAGGTACTGCAGGTCCTGGACACAAGGGATGCTGGGAGTCCTCCTTACCTGAATAGTCTCCTGGGAAGCCACCAGCGCCCGCTCCTTCTCTGCCAGTTGGGCACGGAGACTGTCATCTGAGTGGGCAGCCTGGGTGTACCCCTGCTGAGCTCTACTGGGAGAAGCCAAACCAACATTAGAGGAAATAATGCTAATTACATTCTAATGTAACAGTAATATACAGCGACGACGTCCTGGGGCAGCGGGGTGTAAACTGATGATTACCTCCGTGGACACTCGGGAGCGCCCCCACCTGTATAACCAGTGAGGTGCTATCTTATGAGGCTGAACACTGGCCAGCGCACTCATGGAGACACAACGTGCATTCTAGGATGAGGCCTGATAGGGGCGCCAGATGGACGGGGCACTGCACCTCTGAAGTTGTGTTGGTATTCACCATTGCTCCGCAGTGTAACGTACAAGGAATACGGCATAGAAGACATTACCGCCCACAGCGGACGCCCATGGAGGCTTCATTATGGCGACCGGCAGCGTCTGGCTAGTACTGTCCGTGAGAACAGAGAACCGTCTCCGGCAGAAATCACATCCGTATTCAGAGCAGGAGACCCCACAGGTCAGCGCAGGAGGCCTGACATGTATATCCCGCTGGTCAGCGCAGGAGGCCCGACGTATATCCCGCAGGTCAGCGCAGGAGGCCCGACGTATATCCCGCAGGTCAGCGCAGGAGACCCCACATATATCCCACAGGTCAGCGCAGGAGACCCCACATGTATATCCCGCTGGTCAGCGCAAGAGGCCCGACATGTACATCCCACAGGTCAGCGCAGGAGACCCCACATGTACATCCCACAGGTCAGCGCAGGAGACCCCACATGTACATCCCACAGGTCAGCGCAGGAGACCCCACATGTACATCCCACAGGTCAGCGCAGGAGACCCCACATGTACATCCCACAGGTCAGCGCAGGAGACCCCACATGTACATCCCACAGGTCAGCGCAGGAGACCCCACATGTACATCCCACAGGTCAGCGCAGGAGACCCCACATGTACATCCCACAGGTCAGCGCAGGAGACCCCACATGTACATCCCACAGGTCAGCACAGGAGACCTCACATATATCCCACAGGTCAGCACAGGAGACCCCACACGTATATCCCGCAGGTCAGCGCAGGAGACCCCACACGTATATCCCACAGGTCAGCGCAGGAGACCCCACACGTATATCCCACAGGTCAGCGCAGGAGACCCCACACGTATATCCCACAGGTCAGCGCAGGAGACCCCACACGTATATCCCACAGGTCAGCGCAGGAGACCCCACACGTATATCCCACAGGTCAGCGCAGGAGACCCCACATGTATATCCCACAGGTCAGCGCAGGAGACCCCACACGTATATCCCACAGGTCAGCGCAGGAGGCCCGACATGTATATCCCACAGGTCAGCGCAGGAGACCCCACATGTACATCCCACAGATCAGCGCAGGAGACCCCACATGTACATCCCACAGGTCAGCGCAGGAGACCCCACATGTACATCCCACAGGTCAGCGCAGGAGACCCCACATGTACATCCCACAGATCAGCGCAGGAGGCCCGACATGTATATCCCGCTGGTCAGCGCAGGAGGCCCGACATGTATATCCCGCAGGTCAACGCAGGAGACCCCACATGTATATCCCGCAGGTCAGCGCAGGAGACCCCACATGTATATCCCGCAGGTCAGCGCAGGAGACCCCACATGTATATCCCACAGGTCAGCGCAGGAGACCCCACATGTATATCCCACAGGTCAGCGCAGGAGACCCCACATGTATATCCCACAGGTCAGCGCAGGAGACCCCACATGTATATCCCACAGGTCAGCGCAGGAGACCCCACATGTATATCCCACAGGTCAGCGCAGGAGACCCCACATGTATATCCCACAGGTCAGCGCAGGAGATCCCACATGTATATCCCACAGGTCAGCGCAGGAGATCCCACATGTATATCCCGCAGGTCAACGCAGGAGACCCCACATGTATATCCCACAGGTCAGCGCAGGAGACCCCACATGTATATCCCACAGGTCAGCGCAGGAGACCCCACATGTATATCCCACAGGTCAGCGCAGGAGACCCCACATGTATATCCCACAGGTCAGCGCAGGAGACCCCACATGTATATCCCACAGGTCAGCGCAGGAGACCCCACATGTATATCCCACAGGTCAGCGCAGGAGACCCCACATGTACATCCCACAGGTCAGCGCAGGAGACCCCACATGTATATCCCACAGGTCAGCGCAGGAGACCCCACATGTATATCCCACAGGTCAGCGCAGGAGGCCCGACATGTATATCCCACAGGTCAGTGCTGGAGACCCCACATGTATATCCCACAGGTCAGCGCTGGAGACCCCACATGTATATCCCACAGGTCAGCGCAGGAGGCCCGACATGTATATCCCGCTGGTCAGCGCAGGAGGCCCGACATGTATATCCCGCAGCTCAACGCAGGAGACCACACATGTATATCCCACAGGTCAGCGCAGGACACCCAACATCTATATATCCTGCAGGTCAGAGCTGGAGACCCCACATGTATATCCCACAGGTCAGCGCAAGAGACCCCACTTATATCTCGCAGGTCAGTGAAAGAGACCCCACATGTATATCCCGCAAGTCAGCGCAGGAGACCCCACATGTATATCCCACAGGTCAGCGCAGGAGACCCCACATGTATATCCCACAGGTCAGCGCAGGAGACCCCACATGTATATCCCGCAGGTCAGTGCAGGAGACCCCACATGTATATCCCGCAGGTCAGCGCAGGAGACCCCACATGTATATCCCGCAGGTCAGTGCAAGAGACCCCACATGTAGATCCCGCAGGTCAGCGCAGGAGACCCCACATGTATATCCCACAGGTCAGTGCAAGAGACCCCACATATATCCTGCAGATCAGCGCAGGAGACCCCACATGTATATCCCGCAGGTCAGTGCAAGAGACCCCACATGTAGATCCCGCAGGTCAGTGCAAGAGACCCCACATGTAGATCCCGCAGGTCAGCGCAGGAGACCCCACATGTATATCCCACAGGTCAGTGCAAGAGACCCCACATATATCCTGCAGGTCAGCGCAGGAGACCCCACATGTATATCTCGCAGGTCAGTGCAGGAGACCCCACATGTATATCCCACAGGTCAGTGCAAGAGACCCCACATGTATATCCCACAGGTCAGTGCAAGAGACCCCACATATATCTCGCAGGTCAGCGCAGGAGACCCCACATGTATATCCCACAGGTCAGCACAGGAGACCCCACATGTATATCCCACAGGTCAGTGCAAGAGACCCCACATATATCCCGCAGGTCAGCGAAGGAGACCCCACATGTATATCCCGCAGGTCAGTGCAGGAGACCCCACTTCTTTATAACCTGCAGGTCAGAGCAGGAGACCCCACATGTATATCCCGCAGGTCAGAGCAGGAGACCCTCCAAGTTGTCCAGAACTGGTTGGAGGAGCATTCTGGAGAGCTCCTATAAATGGTGCGGCTGGCATGCTCACCCGACATGCATCCAACTGAGTATTTATGGGATGCGGTGGAGAGGACCACACCTGAGATCCTCCTACACCTACAGATACCCCGGAGATGTCTTCTGTCCGCCTGTGGAATTGATGCCACATGGCGTTGCTGCACTTTGACGGACAAGAGGGGTCTACATGGTATTAGTTCTTGTCACATATCAGTGTACAATAATAATCACCATACTAATATAACAATCATAAAAGAGTAATAATACAACCCCAATTCCAAAAAAAAAAAGTTATGCCGCTGTGTAAAATGTAACAAAATGTGAAGAATATAAGAATGTGATGATTTGGAAATGTCATCTAATCATATTTTACCCACAATAGAACATGGAACACGAATCAGAAGGGAAGGGGGGGGCGGCATTGTTCTATTTCAATTTAAGAAATTAA